>NC_083581.1:69952113-70212113 GCF_027579695.1 Neoarius graeffei | reverse complement strand
TGTTCCTTTTTTGTACCTTTAACTTTTCCAGCCTCTTATTGCCCCTGTCCCAACTTTTTTGAGATGTGTTGCTGTCATGAAATTTCAAATGAGCCAATATTTGGCATGAAATTTCAAAATGTCTCACTTTCGACATTTGATATGTTGTCTATGTTCTATTGTGAATACAATATCAGTTTTTGAGATCTGTAAATTATTGCATTCCATTTTTATTTACAATTTGTACTTTGTCCCAACTTTTTTGGAATCGGGGTTGTATTGGTGCAGCAGTGCAAAACATGAGCCAAAATCATCAGAAACTATTTTTTTTAAAAAGAAGCTTTTTCAATGTATTTGCAGTGTCCAGATCTGATCCGTAGAAGGCGGTAAGTGACATTATGCATAACAAATATGTAAAGAATAATGGGCAAAGACTGACCAAACAGTCCGACAGGGAAATAATGACCAAGTCTTCAGGAAGCTGAACACTACATCTGAGAATACAAGAGGCAGTTATAAATGGAAAGGGTGGCCATGTTATTATGGCACAGCACTGTTGGATTCTCTAATCTCTAATCGGTCACGTTTATATTAATGTAGTTATTGTTTCTGTAGTCACAACAATTCACAGAGACTGGTCTGGTGAATCTGTCACATAATCTATGACTAATGAGAAATGGATTAAAATGATAGTAATAATAGTAAGGTGATTATTTATGGAAGGAGTCTCCAGTGTCGGTGCTTATGTTTGTAAGTAACGTGACAGCTGGTGAAGGAATAAGAGCTTATAGCTGCTAATGAGGCATAATAACAGCAATGAACTGGTTTCCCATTCCATAGGAATAAACAAACCGATAAATGGAAAAAGGCATGATGTGTTGGACTTTAATGAATAAAAAAATGCAATCAGTGGGATATTGATGCAGTAGGTGAGGAAGAAAACATTTTGAGACATGATGTCTTAAATACCATGACCATCTCTCTCACTCTGTCTGTATTTCTCTCTCTCTCTCTCTCTCTCTCTCTCTCTCTCTCTATCTCTCTCAATGTCTCTATTTCTCTATATCTCGGTCTCTGTCTCAATTTCTCTCTCTGTATTTCTCTCTCTTGCTCTCTGTATCTCTCTGTATCTCTCTCAATGTCTCTATTTCTCTGTATCTCTCTCACTGTGTCTCAATGTCTCTCTCGCTCTGTCTGTATCTCTCTCTCTCTATTTCTCTGTATCTCTCTCTTGCTCTCTCAGTATCTCAATTTCTCTCTCTCTCTCTGACACTATTTCTCTGTATCTCTCTCTCGCTCTCTCTCAGTATCTCAATTTCTCTCTCTCAATGTCTCTATTTCTCTGTATCTCTCTCTCAGTATCTCAATTTCTCTCTCTCTCTCTCTCTCTCTCTCTCTCTCTCAATGTCTCTATTTCTCTGTATCTCTCTCTCAGTATCTCAATTTCTCTCTCTCTCAATGTCTCTATTTCTCTGTATCTCTCTCTTTCTGTCTCAATTTCTCTCTGTATTTCTCTCTCTCTTGCTCTCTGTCTGTATTTCTCTCTCTCTTGCTCTCTGTATCTCTCTTTCTGTCAATGTCTCTATTTTTCTGTATCTCTCTCTCTCTCACTCTGTGTCTCAACTTCTCTCTCACTTTCTCTCTCTCTCTCTCTCTCTCTCAGACACACACACGTCTGCTCCTCCCCGTCTGTAGTCTGATTGAGAGACATTGCTATAGGCTGAGGCAGTGGGACGCCTGCATTAATAATTCATGCTGCCTGATCGATGAGCAGCTCTAAAACGGTACCTAATATTAAAATCAGTGCAGTTTCCTGCTTCCATCTGATTGAATAAAGCGACGTGTAACGTGACTCTCTCTTTATCTTTGTCTCTCTTTTTAAATCTCTCTCTCTCGCTCTTTCTTGCTCTGCCACTGTCTCTTTGTGTGTCTGATTGTTTAGAGCTCACACACATTGTATTGATCCTGTTTTGTCACTTCAGGACATGTGTGTGTGCGTGTGTGATTCGAGCAGCATTAGTGGGATTGATATGCTGTGGGTAATGAATCCATGATGTCATAGCCTGTATAGGTCAAAGGTCACGATTATTAATCGGATAAGCTACTGTACAAGACGCTTTTATATATATATATATATATCTCATCTCATTATCTCTAGCCGCTTTATCCTGTTCTACAGGGTCGCAGGCAAGCTGGAGCCTATCCCAGCTGACTACGGGCGAAAGGCGGGGTAGACCCTGGACAAGTCGCCAGGTCATCACAGGGCTGACACATAGACACAGACAACCATTCACACTCACATTCACACCTACGGTTAATTTAGAGTCACCAGTTAACCTAACCTGCATGTCTTTGGACTGTGGGGGAAACCGGAGCACCCGGAGGGGACCCACGTGGACACGGGGAGAACATGCAAACTCCACACAGAAAGGCCCTCGCCAGCCCCGGGGCTCGAACCCAGGACCTTCTTGCTGTGAGGCGACAGCGCTAACCACTACACCACCGTGCCGCCATATATATATATATATATATATATATATATATAACAACTGAGACAGGATGCAATCGAGTCGTTGTCTTGTTTTCAAGTAAATGTCTTGTTTAAAGGGGTGGCACGGTGGTGTAGTGGTTAGCACTGTCGCCTCACAGCAAGAAGGTTCTGGGTTCAAGCCCAGTGACTGACAGGGCCCTTTCTGTGTGGAGTTTGCATGTTCTCCCCGTGTCTGCATGGGTTTGCTCCGGGTGCTCTGGTGGGGTGGGTGGGGGTCTTTGGGATTTGAACTCACAACCTTCTGATCAGTATCTCAAAGCCTTAATTACTGATAGCACTTGGGCATAATTATATAAGATGTGAAACCCGAAGCTATCCCTCCATCTATGCTGAACTGTATATTCATATATACATATATTTATATTTCATGACCTTTCACTATGTTTTATCCACAGTGCCAATTTGGCAAATATCCCAGTCGAGTAACAGCCAGACTTCATCAGCCTTTTTCTAAACCATCTGACACAGATGAGGGCACTTCAGTCGATGTCTAATGCTCTTCGTAGTGTGTATATTGATGTCAGTGCTTATTCACATATTAGCTTCTCTCAAGCTAGTAGCCTAATGTTAGGTTTCAGCTGTTTGGAGCACAGCTGTTTAGAGGTTAATGATGACTGGGATCACGTTGTTCCAGGCTAGAGGAAGTGTGACTCATGCATCCTGGCCAAGCTCAAGCCTCCTGCAGCCTGCTAGGGCAGGAAGATTTATTACAGATGTCACAGCGTCCTCTGATTACTTCACTGCACCCTATTTGCTAATATGTGCTGAGTAAAATGCCTTGGATGTGTCTGATTTAAGGGCTTGTTCGACTTCATTAGGACTGCTACTGAGAGCTGACTCAAAGCCCCAAGCTTGCATAGTCTTTCAGAATGATAGGAGGATCTGAGCTGCCCATCAAACAAGGCGTGATGAGCAAAAGTGCATTTTTAAAAATTGTCTTTTCAAATAAAATAGCAGCACGCTTTGACTCAGATCAGGATTCTGAAGATTGGACAGAATTGCGTTGTCTAATAGGAAATATTGATTTGAAAGTGGCGGCACGGTGGTGTAGTGGTTAGCACTGTCGTCTCACAGCAAGAAGGTTCTGGGTTTGAGCCCAGCGGGCCTTTCTGTGTGGAGTTTGCATCTTCTCCCCGTGTCTGTATGGGTTTCCAACGGGTGCTCCGGTTTCCCTTACAGTCCAAAGACATGCAGGTTAGGCTAATTGGTGGCTCTAAATTGACCGTAGGTGTGAATGTGAAGGTGTGTGAATGGTTGTTTGTCTCTCTGTGTCAGCCCTGTGATGACCTGGTGACTTGTCCAGGGTGTACCCCGCCTCTCAGCCATAGTCAGCTGGGATAGGCTCCAGCTTGCCTACGGCCCTGCACAGGATAAGCGGTTAGAGATAATGGATGGCTGGATGATTTGAAAGCTAGATTCAAGGCACTTCTCTCAGTTAAAGCAGAATGCTTATATGACACAAAATCATTATGATATAAACTTCAGTGAGAATGTTGATCCCGTATGAACAGCTAATCTGCACTGATTCCAACTCACCAATTTATTAAGTAAAGACAGGGCATGCTTTTATTGCTGGGTTTCACATGACATCACATCCGCCTCATTAGTTATTCAAAACTTTAGCTGGTGGTCTACCAAAGCTCAGTTGACAAAGCGTTTGTACGGAGAAGGTGCATTGCTCGCATGAAAATGCCTTACGCTTGCGTTGTTTTAGGCTGTTTGAATCGATCAAACCGTGAAACTGATAAAAGTTTCTTCAGGGTTCCCCGTGAACTAATAAAAAAGGGTGAACGAACACAGGATTTCACAAAAAGACGTGGAGAAAGGTGGCTTTCGAACCTCTCACTGAAATCGAAGGGAGCCGAGTCGAAGCATGCTCGAGTTTGCAGTGCCCGCTTGGTGAAAGGTTTGTATCTCCCTCTCAGCTACGTCCTTAGTGTTTTCCAAGTACTTTTCTTGCTGTGTGTCGTTATTTTACGGTACTTTTTTTAGTCACGAAGTGCTAAAGTCCCCAGCTGATTCTTTGTTTCCTCCTCACAAAGTCCATATGCATGAAGGTCGCGACAAAATTCTTCCCCAGCCGTACAGTTACAATGCGCCGTGATCACTTCTCCGTCTTGTTTAACTAAGCTCCAGGTCTTTAAAGGGGTTTCTGATGATCTTTGTGAATGATTTAGCTGAGAGATAAGAGCCAACACAAGTGAGAATCAAGCGGACTGTTGTTTGTTTTCACTTCAACTTGCAGCGCTTCGTTGTAAAGACGCGAACGAAAAGCTTTAAAAAACATACCTACACGGGCAAAAACAATCCAGGATTCATTCGGCAGCGACTTGATACCAAGGTCCTTTACCCAGCCACATACAAAAAAGTCGTAAGCCTCCATACTCTTCCACGCTTTCATCTGTTTTGTGGTGTAGAAGGACGTCTGCAACACCAGATAGTTCGAGATGTCAGGGAACTCGACTGAAGGGTAGTTTGAGATCGTATGACAAATCCTTCTTTCCCAGACTGTAGGGGTCGATTCCATTGCACATAGCAATCTTCTGAATATATCTAAAGCGAGCAGTGGCTTCTAGATTACGAGCATTCTCTGATAAGTTATCGCTAGTTGTTTGCACTACGGCAGCCATTTAGACCACCAGCTATTTCACTTCCGGTAAAACCGCTAAGAAAAGTCACGTGACTGAAACCCAGCAATAGGAAAATAATCAATGATTTGGGGGGGGGGTGGTATTAAGATGACCAATTCTTACCATTTTTAAAAATTAAATAAAGAACAAGGTCATGCTTTTTATTTGCTTATAGTTATATTTTATTATGTTATTTACAGTTGCTCTCTGACCATCCTCTCTTTTTTCCTCTCTCTTCTATAAGTTAATAAGGAAAAAACAATTAACTTGCTCTGACATTCCTGATAAACTGCAAATCCTTGCTCCTGATGATTTTCCTTTATCTGAAAACTTAAAGTTCTTCTGAAACTTCTGACTGTTACAAAGTGCTGACACTGGAGACTCCTTCTAAAATGCCAAAAAAATTGCTTGCAGAAATTACACTATTTAAAAAAAAAATCTGTTTTTGAGGAGGAGGATTAGAACATATCTTACTATGGACACGTGCAAATATCTTCACGGCTCTTTGATTCCGCCTCTTTACAGTATGAATACTGTGATATAGTCTGGTCTAATACTGACAAGACAAGCCTTGACAGATTACTCAGGTTGCAGAAGAGATGAAGAGAGGTGCCCACATTATTCTACAAAAGAAGACCAGAGAAGAACGATCTGAACTTGATTAGAGAGTTGGGTTGGAGCCCTTTAACTGATCGTTGGACTTTCCATAAATGTCAAGTCAAGTCAAGTTTATTTGTATAGCGCTTTTAACAATAGACATTGTCCCAAAGCAGCTTTACAGAATCTGAATGACCCAAGACATGAGCTAATTTTATCCCTAATCTATCCGCAATGAGCAAGCCCGTGACGACGGTGGCAAGGAAAAACTCCCCCAGACGACACGAGGAAAAAACCTCGAGAGGAACCAGACTCAAAAGGGAACCCATCCTCATTTGGGCGACAACAGACAACATGACTATAACATTAACAGTTTTAACATGAAGTCAGTTTCGTTGATGTTATAACGCTTCGTTAATGGAAACTTGAGTGCAAAACTGTTCATGACAACCGCAGTCCCAACGTTAGCAAGCCAACTGTAGTCCTCAGCCATAAAAGCATTACTGTAAGTGCTTATTTGTATTCAAATGCTTGAAAGGACTTTGCCCGTCATACCTCAGGAACGTTTTTCTGCAATTCTGAAGTACAGAACTACAACACAAGAAACAAATCTAACACTCACATGGACGAAATATCATCCAAGTCTGGTTATAGATTGTTTAAATATTCTGCTGCTCAATTATTCAACAGTCTGGATTCTATAGTTATAAACTCTAAGTGTGTTAAATCATTTTGGCCACACTATTGGCTATGTATATAGCTAAAAATGTTCTAGATTAACTTAAAGAAATTTCTTAAAGTTTCCACTGTCAATACAAATTGTTATAAGTTTTAAAGCTAGACGACCTTTTGATTTCATAAAATCAGTGAAATTTAGTTCCCTCTGAAATTTGGTCATTGCAATATATGTTTATTTCTGTAATATCTCACAAAATATCAGGCCATTCTGTGGCTGGGAAGTTATTTAATTTGAGGGGATTAAAGCAAATAATGTGCATGAAATCGCTCGCTTCACGCAGTCAAGCAGACAGAGGAAGTCCGTGTGTGTGCGCATGCGCAGGTTTACCTTTGACCTTGCACTGAAAGTTCCATCATTCTGTCGCTAAACGAACAGCTGATCACACCGAGGTGCTCGCTGACCGCTGATATTTATTAGCTTGGTCCTGCGTTACCTTTCCTTCATATATAACATAACGTCTTTTCTTCTCGCTTTCTTTCCGTTAGTGTAGTTGATCTTTCACGTTTCATTCGCACACTCGCGTCCTCCATTTTTCTCTCCTGTTTCAAATTTGTATCCCACAATGCCTTGCGCGAACAGGGAAAGCCCACCACGTGATGCATGACGTAGTATCTTGTATTGGGTCATGGTGAAGCAGGAAAAAATAGCGGAGAATTTAGGGCCACGTGGCCTTAAATTCATTAATTGTTCTATTTTAAAAATAATAATAAAATTGGAAGTCTGTGATTCGAATTCAGTCGCTTTCAGTTCACTAAACAAAAATAATCGGGTGTTGGGGAAAATTCTTTTTATGACCTACACTTGAAAAATCTGAAAGGCAGTACAGCTTTAATGTTTTTATCCACATTCTTATATTTTCATTTATTCTATTTGTTATATATTTGCCACTCATTTATAGTTATGTTATGCACATCTTTCATGTAAATAAGTGTCAGGTTTTGAAACCCTGTGCCTAATAAAGTTTATTATTATTATTATTATTATTATTATTATTATTATTATTATTTCTTAACATTTCCATCGTCATAAAGTCCCTGTGTAGTGTGGTGTTATTATTATAGACACAATAATGTACTAGAATGAGAACATTCATGTAAACCTTGCAGCTGGCACTACTGTCAGAAATGCTGTTATCGAAAATTAATCAACAATTTCTGACCATCACATTCAAGAATGCAACAGTGCCTTTTTAATGCTCCTGAGGTTTCGGAAGACTTTTTAGATGGAAATATAAGTGGTCCATTATTCTGCCTTGTTTCCATATAAGCCTTGATATGGATCTGTTATGAGTGGCTTAATAACACAGAGCCAAATTATCGAGCGCTTCAAATCACAGATATAATCATCAGTTCAGATATAATGACAACGTTGTTATTAAGCTTCTGTACTCATTTCCTTTTTCAAACCGTCTGATTTATTCTAAAAAAAAAAGCACTGCAGTATGATTAAGCTAATATACCATATTATTATACATACAGGAGACTTGTTCGATGGAATAACAATGTGTTCTATTCCCTTCTAGCAGGTTTCATTCATTTGGTTTGATAGCATGCAATATTGTTCGCATATCGCTTATCCTATGTGTATAACATCACTCTACCCACTGGAGAATAAGCGTTGAATATGGTTTACGATATTGCACGGTTGTCAAGGCAACATGATGTTACATGTCGGAGATGTAAAACTTCTGTGCTAGCGAGTGAGCGACTGGGACAATTTGTAAACAAACATGGCCGCCAGGTTTGCTTAATTAAATACGGAAGATTTTGAGAGAATTTTGAAAGAGAAAGCTGCGTTGAACACCCAACATGAATGTATAATAATAATAATAATAATGGCTGGATTTTTTTCGTGGTATATCAGATATATTCCATTCAGCTAGCATGATACTGAACGAGTCTTCGACTCGATATCTGATATCTCATCTCATCTCATCATCTCTAGCCGCTTTATCCTTCTACAGGGTTGCAGGCAAGCTGGAGCCTATCCCAGCTGACTACGGGCGAAAGGCGGGGTACACCCTGGACAAGTCGCCAGGTCATCACAGGGCTGACACATAGACACAGACAACCATTCACACTCACATTCACACCTACGGTCAATTTAGAGTCACCAGTTAACCTAACCTGCATGTCTTTGGACTGTGGGGGAAACCGGAGCACCCGGAGGAAACCCACGTGGACACGGGGAGAACATGCAAACTCCACACAGAAAGGCCCTCGCCGGCCCCGGGGCTCGAACCCAGACCTTCTTGCTGTGAGGCGACAGCACTAACCACTACACCACCGTGCCACCCTGATATCTGATATACCACGAAAAAAGCCAGCCAACATAGTTTAAATATACCATTATAAAGTTAGTGCTACTGTAATTTGGAGAGCATCTATTTTTTAATTTTAGGATGTTAAAACAAATATTTAAAACTGATGTCTTTTCTAGGTATTCACTGGAATCTTCACTGCCGAAATGGTGGCCAAACTGGTTGCGATGGACCCTTACTATTACTTCCAGGAGGGCTGGAACATCTTTGATGGTTTTATCGTGAGCCTGAGCTTGATGGAGCTTGGACTGGCTAACGTGGAGGGCCTGTCTGTGCTCAGATCATTCCGATTGGTAAACACTCAACCATAACTCTACACAGTGTGTTAGGAATATTGTAGCTCTGAAAGCGAAATTATATTTTGTTTTAAAACAATTCCACAAGCTTATCCTCCTTGAATTTCATTCTTCTCTTCTCTTCTCTTCTCTTCTCTTCTCTTCTCTTCTCTTCTCTTCTCTTCTCTTCTCTTCTCTTCTCTTCTCTTCTCTTCTCGCTTGTTTGCTGTTTCATGTGCAACCTTCAGCTGCGAGTGTTTAAGCTGGCTAAGTCTTGGCCCACTTTGAACATGCTGATAAAGATCATTGGGAACTCGGTGGGTGCTCTGGGGAACCTGACTCTGGTCCTGGCCATCATTGTCTTCATCTTTGCCGTGGTGGGCATGCAGCTGTTTGGGAAGAACTACAGGGACTGTGTGTGTAAGATTCATGTTGACTGCAAGCTGCCTCGTTGGCACATGAACGACTTCTTCCACTCATTCTTGATCGTGTTCCGTGTGCTGTGCGGAGAGTGGATCGAGACAATGTGGGACTGCATGGAGGTGGCGGGTCAGGCCATGTGTCTCATCGTGTTTATGATGGTCATGGTCATTGGAAACTTAGTGGTAAGAGTTCAGATTTAGTTTTAGTGAGCTGCTGCACTGAGATTTAACAATTATTCACCAAAGGCGAAGTGAATATCGGTGAATAATTATTCACCGATATTCACTGAGCCTGAGACGGATAATTGTTTGAGTATAAATACATATAAACTTCATAATCGTGAATTGGCCTAGTGGTTAGCGTGTCCGCCTCTCGATCGGGAGGTCGCGAGTTCTACTCACGGTCGGGTCATACCAAAGACCATCATAAAAATGGTACCTACTGCCGTCTGGCAAGGCACGCTGCAATACAGATGTGAGTGGGGAGTCAAACTCTCATGGTTAGCAGAGGACCAGCCCCCAATTGTATCCCTAGCTATGTAATAGGCAAGAGGCCGAGAGCTACAGAAACGGAGATCGGCACCACCTAATGCGCCATATGGTGCGGGAAGGATTTTAGACAGATAAACTTCAAAAGCGACATGTAAATGTAATGAAGGCGCATGCAGACTCCTCCCACTTATCTACACCGACTCACATAAAATACTTTGTTTTGAAACAGATAAAATAAATCACAATTCCAGCTTACCTTTGAATAATTTTAGACCAAACCTCGTAGCATCTTTAGTGCTTTTAGGAACAGCGTTTTCTTTCATCATTTGTACGGTAATTCTTCCTCACTTATGATGACAAAGCGATTGGCCGCCATTTTGCCGAGTTCCTCGAGGTGATTATCGAGAACTAGTCCGTATTTCTCGACCAATCAGCGCACAATTTTCTATAATCACTTACTAAATTAATTTAGTATTTTATGTGAAAAGCTTCCAATGTAGCTCCTAAGCTTTTCTTCATGATAAAGTGTGCAGTGTTTGACAGAACACATGGCTGGGTGGTTAGTAAATGCAGAATGTGGTATCAGGGTTGTAACTGTGTCCTGCTTGGCTCGTCAGGTGCTGAATCTATTCCTTGCCTTGCTGCTGAGCTCATTCAGCGCAGACAACCTGGCAGCTACAGACGATGATGGAGAGATGAACAACCTGCAGATCTCTGTGAACCGTATCAAAAGTGGCTTCGGATGGGTAAAGGCCAAAACTCGTCAGTCAGTGCAAGTTATCCTCCAAAGGAAGGCGGTGGACGAGGCCAAGCCTCTGGACGAGCTGTACGACAAGAAACTGAATTGCATCACTAACCACACGGACCTCAACCGCGAGTTGGACTACCAGAAAGATGCCAACGGTACCACCAGTGGCATCGGCAGCAGTGTGGGCAAATACATGATCGACGAGGACCACATGTCCTTCATCCACAACCCCAATCTGACCGTGTGTGTGCCTATCGCGGCAGGGGAGTCTGACTTTGAAAACCTGAACACGGAGGACTTCAGCAGCGAGTCAGACTTTGAGGGCAGCAAAGACGGGGTGAGTCATTTAAGATCAGGCGTATGATGATTAAATGTTGATCAGAACTAAAACTAACAATCAACAAAAAAGGCCTACAGAACAGGATTATACAAATATACATCAACAGAAGGTGGAATTTTAAGAATCTTAAACAAACACTTGGATAAATATGACAATGAATGCATGTGTGTAAAATAGTTGCACTGTTGGTGTGTGATTATTAAAGTGTATCATCAAAGTATGACCTACTGTAAAACTGTTCACGTTTGTTAGCTGGATGACAGCAGCTCGTCAGAAGGCAGCACGATAGACATTAAGCCGGAGGTCGAGGAGGCTGTGGTGGTCGAGGCAGTGGAGGAGTACGTTGACCCAGAGCCGTGCTGGACCGAAGGTATCACTTAAAGAAAAATAAACACACAAACTTAATTACATAGAGTTTGTGAAAGATTATTTCACCTCTTGCCCTCGGACTCAGCCGGAGTGATCTCGAGATCACTGCCCTCGTGCCACCGCAGAATTCTGGGGCGAAAACCGCGAAGAACAGACAGAGACCCAGAGATTGGTTTCACCGTCGTTTATTCACAGTTTTCACCGAAGATGGAAAATCCACAAAAACTTTTTATACTTTTTGTTTATCTGTGTGAAGGCGGAGTGTGTGTGTGTGTGTGTGTGTGTGTGTGTGTGTGTATGCGAATCACTGGCGTGAATAGGGGTGTGTGTGTGGGATGTGTGTGCGTAGGAGTGTGTGTGTGTGTGTGTGTGTGTGTGTGTGTGTGTGTCAGACTATGATGTCAGACATGTTTGTCTCCTCACTTGCATGCAATTGAGGGGACCTTGATCTGGGGCAGGTCACATAATCTCCATCAGTGTGTGTGTGTAAATCTTGAATCAATCATAAACATAATGACATATTTCTGATGATATGACATGATAGCAAGGTACAGACAGATTTTAATGGTCATTGTTTACGTACACCCCTTCAGGTCAGATATAAAATAGGGCAATATGTACTTAAGATAGTGATGGAATTTTTAAACACAGATAATATGTCTAGTCTATGAAGAAGGTCAAATACATCAGAAATTAATGCCAAGTTAAACAGAAATAGTTTAAAAGGATCTAAAACTAAAGGATGAAAAGCTAAAATATTAAAATCATAAATTCTTAACAAATGATTCACCTTGTGCAGCAATAAGGCTAACTTAAATCACTTAATGCAGCTTTAAATCTAACATTAAATCTAACAATTCAACACTGAAGAGACTGGTTAAATCTAACAGTTTGTGTATATAAAATTGAATATATAAATATTTATCATTTTCAGATTATTAGATGTCAGTTTAGTAGCGAATAAATGGCAAATCAGAAAATATAAAAAGAAATAAATACAGTACTTTTAAATGCATTTAAATTGCTTGAACAGTGAATGAAGGACTATTAAAAAAAAAACCTAAAAAATTTTAGGAATTCAAAGACATTTCAGACTCGAATGCTTCATTAATTTTGCAAGCAAAAAATTCTAATGTCATAAAAATGAAGTAAAAGAGTCAAAGAAAATACAATTCCGTATTAATATTCTATCACTATTCTATCACTATATAATATTGAGGAAAACAATAATGTCTTCAACTGCAAAAAAGTTGGGACACTATGTACAGCGTCTTGCAAAAGTATTCATCCCCCTTGGTGTTTGTCCTGTTTTGTCGCATTACAAACTGGAATTAAAATGGGGGGTTAGCACCAACATGCCTACCACTTTAAAGGTGAAAATTGTTGTTTTATTATAACACAAACAATAGTTAAGATGAAAAAAACCCCAAACCCCCAGAAATCTGGAGTGTACACAGGTATTCACCCCCCCCCCCCCACCCCCAAAGTCAATACTTTGTAGACCCACCTTTTACTGCAATTACAGCTGAAAGTCTCTTGGGGTACTGTATGTCTCTATTAGCTTAGCACATCTAGCCACTGGGATTTTTGCCCATTCCTCAAGGCATAACTGCTCCAACTCCTTCAAGTTAGATGGGTTGCTTTGTTGTACAACAATCTTCAAGTTATGCCACAGATTCTTGATTGGATTGACACCTGGGCTTTGACTAGGCCATTCCAAGACATTTAAATGTTTCCCTTTCAACCACTCCAGTGTAGATTTAGCAGTATATTTAGGGTCATTCTCCTGCTGGAACGTGAGCCTTCGTCCCAGTCTCAAACCTCTGGCCGACTCAAACAGGTTTTCCTCCAGAATTGCCCTATATTTAGTGCCATCCATCTTTCCTTCAGTCCTGACCAGCTTTCCTGTCCCTGCAGATGAAAAGTATCCCCACAGCATGATGCTGCCACCACCATGCTTCACTGTAGGAATGGTGTTCTCAGGGTGTTGGGTTTGTGCCACACATGGCATTTCCCATGATGGCCAAAAAGTTCAATTTTAGTTTCATTTGACCAGAGAATCTTCTTCCATGTGTTTGGGGAGTCTGTTACATGCTGTTGGGCAAACTCCAAATGTGTTTTATTAAGCAATTACTTTATTCTGGCCACTCTTCCATAAAGCCCCGCTCTGTGGAATGTACGGCTTAAAGTGGTCCTATGGACAGATACTCCCATCTCCACTGTGGAGCTTTGCAGCTCCTTCAGTGTTATCTTTGATGTCTTTGTTGCATCTCTGATTAATGCCCTCCTTGCCCGGTCTGTGGGTTTTGGTGGGCGGGGCCTTCTCTTTTCAGGTTTGTAGTGGTGCCATATTCTTTCCATTTTGCTATAATGGATTTAATGGTGCTCCGTGAGATATTCAAAGTTTGGGATATTTTTTATAACCCAACCCTGATCTATACTTCTCCACAACTTTGTCTCTGACCTGTTTGGAGTGCTTCTTGGTTTTCATGTTGCTTGCTTAGTAGTGTTGCAGAGTCAGGGTCCTTCCAGAACAGATTGATTTATACAGACATCATGTGACAGATCGTGTGACACTTTGATTGCACACAGGTGGCTCTTAATCAGCTAATTATGTGACTTATGAAGTGAATTGGTTGGACCAGGTCTTATTTCGGGGTTTCATACAAAAGGGGGTGAATACCTATACACACTCCAGATTTCTGTTTTTTTTTCATCTTAATTATTGTTTGTGTCACAATAAAACAACAATTTTCACCTTTAAAGTGGAAGGCGTGTTGTGTAAATCAAATGGTGCTAACCCTCCAGAAGTCCATTTTAATTCCAGCTTGTAATGCGACAAAACAGGACAAACACTAACGGGGATGTATACTTTTGCAAGACACTGTATGTACCTTTTTAACCCTAAAAAGGTACACAGTTACCTTGAAATCCAGTAATGAGCCCTGGGGGGTACATCAGTGTAGACTGTACCTTGGGAGACAGAAATGGACTCCGACTGTACCCCCATTTCTGACAATGTGCTTATTCCAGCAAGACAATGCCAAACCACATTCTGCACGTGTGTCCAAGCAGAGTGACTTTGTAGTAAAAGAGTGTAGGTGCTAAACTGGCTGGCCTGCCTCCTGTTAAAAATGTGTGGCACATTATGAAGTGCAAAATACAACAATGGAGAACTGAAGTCATATGTCAAGCAAGAATTGGAAAGAATTTCACTTTCAAAACTTAAATTAGTGTCTTCAGTTCCCAAGCGCTTACTGAGTGTTGTTAAAAGAAAAGGTGATGTAACACAGTGGTAAACATGCCCCTGTCCCTCCTTTTTTGGAACACGTTGCAAGCATGAAATTTAAAATGAGTGTATATTTACAAAAAACAACAAAGTTTATCAGGTTGAATATTAAATATCTTGTATTTAATTGAATACAGGTCATCAATGATTTGCAAATCATTCCGTTCTTTTTTTTTTTTTATGTTTTACGCAGCGTTCCAACTTTTAAATAATCGGGGTTGTACAATATTAATATCAAACATCACAATACAAATAGAAATTGTTCTTTGATGTATATTTTTACAGAATATTTCTATTTTTTAATGATAGACATTAGGACAAATTCATTACTGGTGTGGCATTTAAGCTGCTACTGTGGTATTACATTAAACACATTTTGATCAAAACCAAACAACAAACAATGAAGTCATTCAGAATGTCTGTGTAGTGGCCTGGGAAACCCTTTACATGATGAAATTTGGACATTTTTGTATGTAAATATAAATTTTTTGAACTTTTTTTTTTTTTTGGCAAACATTTCCATATAGTGGGCAGCACCGTGGTGTAGTGGTTAGCACTGTCACCTCACAGCAAGAAGGTTCTGGGTTCTAACCCAGTGGCTGGCGAGGGCCTTTCTGTGTGGCGTTTGCGTGTTCTCCCCGTGTCCGCGTGGGTTTCCTCCGGGCGCTCCGGTTTCCCCTACAGTCCAAAGACATGCAGGTTAGGTCAATTGGTGGCTCTAAATTGACCGTAGGTGTGAATGTGAAGATGTGTGAATGGTTGTTTGTCTCTATATGTCAGCCCTGTGATGACGTGGCCACTTGTCCAGGGTGTACCCAGCCTCTCGCCCTAGTCAGTTGGGATAGGCTCCAGCTTGCCCACAACCCTGCACAGGACAAGTGGTTACAGATAATGGCTGGATGGTGTTCCATATAGTACTGGCAAAATATATTTTTCAGGTTAATATAAGTTCAGCTGTCAAAATATCTTTATAGGCAGAAAGATGCACTTTCTGCCACACTGACATCTGATGGCTTTTCCAAAATCATCATACACATACATTGTACATATGCTACATTTGACTCAACTTGGAATTGGAAATCTCGTAACTCGGAATGATGGAATGTTCAAGCTTAGTATACTTTTTAAGCTACAAATTGTGAAAGTATTTGTTTTGTTAGCAACAAGCTAGCCAGCTTTCAGTAGTGATGTATTTACTTTTTCAAAACAGCGAACTGTACAGTCAGTGTCCCAGATTTAACCAACTAATATGTCTGTGTTGATTGATCTAAAGTAAATGCGCCTATAAACGCATTTAAAGTAGTTTACGAATAGAAATTCTAAGTTGAAGGGGCATTTTCTTTCATTTCTCCGAGTTGGAAGTTAGAAATACAGAAGTATGATGTATGTTGAATGCAACATGCAACACGATACACTCTCAGAAAAAAATGGTGATAAACTCTGACTTTCCTTGTGGAACCCTTATCTTAATTCATGTATATTTCTCCAGGAAATGTATATATACTGTACCCTTTTAAGATAGATTTAGGTAGTTTGACTGTAGTTAAATTTTAAAGCTTTAACTTGGAACTACATGCACCTTTCTAGGTAAAATATATACAGAACTGTCAAAGTCTTAGGCACATGTTGTAAAGAAATGCTGTCGACCAAAAATGGCTTAAAAATAATGAAATGAAATGTTTCAACATTAAAAAAATACTATAAACAGTAAGCAGTACGCCATAATAAATGAAGCAAAGTCAATATTTGGTGTGAGACGAGTCGACCCTTTGCTTTAAAAAATAAATAGTAGTCTCAGGTCCAGTGAGTGCAGTTTTATGCGGAAATGAGCTGTAGGTTTTACTGAGCATCTTACAGAACCAGCCACAGTTCTTCTGGACACTTTGACTGTCACATTTGCTTCTTAATTTTGCACCAAAACCCAGCAGCCTTCATTATGTTTTCTTTTTTCATCGGAAAAGTGCTCTGTTATGGAATATACTGCTCAGATAGAAACTTTTTTTTTTCCTGTAACGTTTAATTTTGTGGTGTAGTGGTTAGCGCTGTCGCCTCACAGCAAGAAGGTCCGGGTTCGAGCCCCGTGGCCGGTGAGGGCCTTTCTGTGCGGAGTTTGCATGTTCTCCCCGTGTCTGCGTGGGTTTCCTCCGGGTGCTCCGGTTTCCCCCACAGTCCAAAGACATGCAGGTTAGGTTAACTGGTGACTCTAAATTGACCGTAGGTGTGAATGTGAGTGTGAATGGTTGTCTGTGTCTATGTGTCAGCCCTGTGATGACCTGGCGACTTGTCCAGGGTGTACCCCGCCTTTCGCCCGTAGTCAGCTGGGATAGGCTCCAGCTTGCCTGCGACCCTGTAGAAGGATAAAGCGGCTACAGATAATGAGATGAGATGAGATGTTTGGAACTGTAAAATGTTTTTGTACTGACTCGATAACGTAGAAGTCATAAAATAGAAATCTATAACAAAGTTTGTATTGGAAATATATATATATATATATATATATATATATATATATATATATATATATATATATATATATATATATGGGTGCCAAAGACTTTTGCACAGTACTGTATATACTAAGGGTACAAAAAGTGTTCCCATAATGGTACCACTCCTTTGACAAGAAAAGATACATAATAATAATAATAATAATAATTGTATTTATGTTTTCACCTTTGTTTGTTTGTTCCCAATATAACTCAAAAAGTAGTAAAAAGATTTTGATGAAAATTTTGAGGAAAGGTGAACCATGGGCCAAGGAGCAATTGATTAGATTTTGATGCAAATCCAAATATGTGGCTTGGTGGAGGAATGCACTCTACCGAGTGTCCTTCTAGTTTTTTTTTTTATTATTATACCCCTGTTCCGAAGGGGGGTGGGGGGTGGGGATACTGGTTTACCTCTGTTTGTCCGTCCGTCCATATTTCTGTCCGTCTGAAATCACCCTTTTTTTTTGTGGAAATTGTCACTTACAAAACATATAGGGTGGATTTACAAAATTTTCATAACACTTTTCTCAGCAACTACAAATCACAACTGCTTGATATTTGGTATCGAGCTTCAGCTTGGGGTTCTATACCATGTATACTGTTTTCACGTCTGTCGCACATCGACTTCCTGTTAACCGACTGAATGTATTTACGAAACATATAGCATGGATTTTGACGCTATTTCAAGAAGCAAAATGCTATTTCAGAATGACAGTTTACCAGGATACTGTTTGAAATCCCTGGGGAGAGACACGGCTCTTTACTTACTTGTTTGAGGGTTCATTATTTGTTGAAGTCAACATTCATAATAAGTGTCCTATTCCTTCGATCGCTTGCATTCTGATATAAGCGAGAGTGGGGGGGGGGATACGTAAGTGAGCAGTAGCTCACAGTTGATCATGTTTTTTTTAAAACCAAGGACGTTATCCTACTAAATGCTTTGCTTGTTATTTTGCCTATGAATAGTGTTTTGGTGCTTTTGTGCTGACGGAAATTGTCCTGATTTGCAGCTTGTGTTGCGCGCTACAAGTGCTGTGATGTGTCCATCACTGAGGGCTGGGGAAAGAGGTGGTGGTACCTTCGCAAGACCTGCTATCTCATTGTGGAGCACAACTGGTTTGAAACACTCATCATCTTCATGATTCTCCTGAGCAGTGGAGCCTTGGTGAGTTCACGCACAGAGACACTGAGCTTCCAGTTTGTTCTTTATTGAACCTGGTAGACCTAATAAACTTTCAGCTCAGTGTGAACACACACACACACACACACACACACACACACAGTCTTCAACCACAGCATTCGCAGCTCCATATTTATTTAGTCTTAGTCTCTGTGTAAAATGGTGTAATTATGTAGAAACTAACATGAGGTGAAGTTCACTCACTTGCTGCAGACCAATGGAGCCTGAAACACACACTCCTCTGCCATGTGATTAATGGACTGTACTATTCATCAAACAGGTTCTATTTCTGTTCCTAGCACGGCTCTTCCCCTGTGCACCAGTAATGAAGCCCAAATTAGAAACTAATGCAATTCAGAAGCCAGGTCTTACTTCAGAAGATTTTGGAAGCTGACATTGCTTTTGTTAGCACAATTGCTAATCCTGCATGTTCCTCACAAAACTGCTTTGATAATTAGTTTCACAAGTAATGTGCTGGCATTTTTAACGTTCCACAGCAGTCAACCAAATCTTCTCCAGCCTTACAGAATGCCATATTGTTTGCAAATTTATACCACAGTGCTGTAAAATGTCTTAATTCTGATCGATCAGAAGGTGTTGATTAATTTTCTATAACAGCAGCTCTGGCTGTGGGTTGTTTGAAGGGTTTATATTAAAGGTAGACTGCCTTTCAAATTTTTCAAGTTGAGGTCATAAAAAGAATTTTCCCCGACACCCAATTATTTTTGTTTAGTGGATCGAAAGCTACTGAATTCGAAGCACAGACTTCCAATTTTATTCAGTTTTTAAAAAAATAGAACAGTTAATGAATTTAAGGCCACATGGCCCTAAATTCTCCGCTATTTTTTTCCTGCTTCACCATGACACAATACAAGATACTATGTCATGCATCACGTGGTGGGCTTTCCCCGTTCGCGCAAGGCATTGTGGGATACAAATTTGAAACGGGAGAAAAAAATGGAGGATGTGAGTGTGCGAATGAAACGTGAAAGACCAACTACAGTAACAGAAAGCGAGAAGAAAAGACGTTATGTTATATACGAAGGAAAGGAAATGCAGGACCAAACTAATAAATATCAGCGCTCAGCGAGCACCTCGGTGTGATCAGCTGCTCGTTTAGCGACAGAATGTCGGTGTAACTGTCAGTGCACGCTCAAAGGTAAACCTGTAGATGGCAGTAATGCAACACTGTGGATGCCAGCTGCTGTAAAACCCAAAAGAAGAAGGTGGTAAACCTGCGCATGCGCACACAGACTTCCTCTGTCTGCTTGACTACGCGAATCGAGTGATTTCATGCACATTATTTGCTTTAATCCCCTCAAATTAAATAACTTCCCAGCCACAGAATGGCCTGGGGTTTTGTGAAATATTACAGAAATAAACATGTATCACAATGACCAAATTTCAGCGGGAACTAAATTTCACCGATTTTATGAAATCGAAAGGCCGTCTAGCTTTAAAGTGCTCGTTTTATATTAACAATTTACAAAGGGACTTGTACGGCAGATGCTTCATATAAACGTTTTTAAATAAGCGTGTGCAGTCATTGACATGGTTTACATTGATGCAGTTTACTATGTCAGGATGTTTAACACATACCGTACCTGCAAACTCAGAAGGTCTGAAAAAGGTGACAAACTTTTTTACCCCCCGACGTAAACCAAAACCCGAGCCCGCCCTGTCTCCGAAAAAAGGTGCAACATAGCTACAGGTAAACAAAAAACCTGTTTATTAACATAACCTTGTTTTTTGGTCAATCAGTGCAAAATGGCTGATGGTCACTCAACAAAATCGACCACAATTAAGTAACAACAATGTCAAGCTGAGTAATTTACTAATAGTAAATCTCATTTCTTCATTGTGAATATTACAAACTTCCATTGGTTTTACAAAGTTGTTAAGACTGGATCCTCATTCCAATAGACATGATCTAGGCTATGGTAGTTAATCTCTAAATTAACTAAACATGCAATGTACAATATTTTTTGGTAATGTAGGCTAGTCTACTCCTATTTTGCCAAACATTAGCCTACTGGCAAATATCAAGTAACCCATTAAACAGTGAAATGGTAGAATTACAGAAAACTACAAGCCTAGCCTATTTAGCCTAATCCAGGGCTTTTCAAAGTGTGGGGCGCACCTCCCCTAGGGGGCGCCAGAGTTCTTCAGGGGGGGCACAACGTGAGGAAAAATAAACCAGAATAAGTTATTATTGTGGACATTTAGCGAACTTCAGCTAGCCTTTGCCAGAGACAAAATGGATTGATTTTTAGTACCTAAAGCTACAGTGAGTGAGGAGACAGAGTCTGGGCCAAGCAAAAAAATCAGACCCTCCAGGATTTTGCGATGTTGCGATTTGCAACTTCAACACAAATTCAACCAATCCCCGCGAATTCAGGGCGGTGTTGCAATTATATCCAATCACCGCAACTTTCCCGCAAATTTGACCAATCGTCGGCGTCGTCTTGAGGTGACGTCGGCAAACTACCTTCTGCCTTACTTCCGTGTATACGTTCAAGAGAAGCAGCATGTGCGCAGTGTTGCCAGATTGGGCGGTTTCAAGTGCATTTTGGCGGGTTTTGGACTGGAAAACGTCAGCAGTATCTGGCAACACTGCATGTGCGAGTCAGTGTTTATGTAGGCTTAAATTCTGTTACTGAAAGTGTGTTATGTTTACAGTGAAGGACTGTGTGCACTTTACATTATTTTTTTACTTAATACAAGAAATTAATGGATGCCAACATTTTTGCCAAAATGGTATTTTATTTTCCATTGTTTAGGCAGCTTCAGCATCATACTGTGAGATTCTGTTCAAATTGGTTTTTTTTCTTCTATGAAGCCTGAGCCATTTATTTTATTAATTTATAATTATTGTTTAATTTAGTCTTCAGGAGAGACTGCCTGCACACAGTACTAGTATTAATAGTTTTTTTTCTTACATGAAAGCTGAGGCATTTATATTATATTTTAAGGTAACTTCATGGTGTGCTGTGAGGTTCTATGCACTTTAACTTTTGAACCAACAGGTGCATTTGGATAAGTAAAGCCTATTTTTCTGCATTTTTGTAGTCCTGGTAATCTTTTATATTGGTAAAGTTGTTTACAGGACCATTTCTCAGTGTCTTTGTTTTTTTAATCAATAGTTTTTCAGTAATAACTTAATATTTAACATATCACTCAATTTTAATCACAAAAAGAGAAAATCACAACAATTTCTCGCAACTTTCACTTCCTCCCGCAATGTAATCGCAACAAAAACCTAAAAAACACCGCAACTTTCATCGCAATTTTTTGGAAAACCCCCGCAACATCAGACATTTTAGCCTGCAACAATCACAAAAAAGGCCTGTGAAATCCTGGGGGGACTGAAAAAAGAAGGAAGTATGACCACGATTATTTAAAGTTTGGATTTTCATGGACTGGATCTGAAGATGTTCCACTGCCACAGTGTGTTGTCTGCCAAGAGGTGCTAGCTAACGATGCTATGAGATGTTTAAAATGTGTAAAACAAGATGTTTTAAAAAGCACAGATGTTTAAAATGTGTAAAAGAAAAAAATAAAAATGTATACAACAACCATTTTTTAAAAATACGAATAGAACATTAAGTATAGCAACAACAAAAATTGTAAGGGGGCGCTGTTGTTTATTTGCTCTCTGAGGGGGGGCTGACTCTCCCACACTTTGAAAACCCCTGGTCTAATCTATACACACCTCTGCATTGGCAACTCGCTGAAATGTAGGTACAGGCACCCTAACTCGCTCCCTCATAACATCAGGCCCCTTGGAAGCACTTTGCTCTGGGACTGGAAGGACACTGGATGTGGTCATAACAGTGCACACTTTTTGACGGTGCACCTCTGTTTGGCAGCGTGCCAAAAGAGCATGAGAGCCTTTGCTGCTGTAATTTATTTCTTTTTGGCAAATACCCAGCTTTATCTATCTTATGAAAAAACTGTGACAGCGGGAAGCTGTGCTGAACTCCCTTCACTTCAGTCTTGACCTCGATTTTTAGCCGGGCCCAGCTCCACGTGCACCTCAGACCTGCATCAAGCTTTGCTACATAAACAGCGTCTTCCTCTTTAAGCTCCCTCATTCTGGAAAAGAATTGACCAAATATTATCGGCTGGGTCAGGGCTCCTTTTTGTTACCATAAGCGTTTGTAAAGGCTAACTCTAACTACATCCAGCCATGTTAAATGATCCGCCGGAGAAGGTGCTTCAATCACTTAAAAAACGCCGGTGTACTAACGTTAATGTTACGTGTTCGTTTTCATTCCTCATCTTGTAACAATGTCGCATTATCATCAGATAACAGTACGGATGCAGTAGAGATAGCCTTCACAAAAATTATTCGAACTGAACTGACTGGCATGAAAGGTTAACGTTAACACACAATTCACTGATGTTAGCTGACATCCTAGCTAACGTTAGCATACAAGCTGAAAAACTTTACATTATGTCTAACGTTAAACATGTTGGAAAAGGTTTCATGTCACGACACACGTAACGTTGTTAAAGTAGGATTATCTTTGACAAACCAAGTTTAATTTACACAGCATATTACATTGTTGGCAGATAATGAGACTTACCTCAAGTCTGTCGCTAGTGTCCATAGATCTCTGAAGTCTCTGACGCAGGTCGTATGTTTACTGTCTATGGTTTAGTCAGGCAAAGGTTTAGTTCGCCGTGGGAAAGATGGATTGACTTGGATGTTTGTGATTGGCCAAATGAGTAGCGTGTGATTGGCCAAATGACTCTTGTGAAGATGGCAATCCCATTTTACTGAAAGTCCCATCCACCGCTGATCCCCCCCCCCCCAAAAAAAACCAAAACTCTTCAGATCTAGATGAATCACGAGAATGAGATATTTTGTTTGCAAAACGGCGAACTTCGCCGAAAAGCGACTAGTTTGCAGGTATGTTAACATTTTTGGAAGGAGTCTCCAGTGTCAGTGCTTTGTGATAGTCAAAGTTATGAAAAAAAGCTGACTTAAGTTTTCTGACATTACTGCTCATTCTTATGTAATTGATAAATGGAGAGCTAATTTGTTTCTTGGATGTTCCACAACATTAAATGTAACTATAAACAGATAAAATGTATGATATGTTCTTTAAAGTAATGATAAGTTTTAATTGTTGGCAAATTGCTGTGGTATAAGGTGAATAAAACACTTCAGGACTAGTCTGATTAACACCAGACCATATCACAAGTGAAATATGGTCTGGAATCCGCCTATTGAATTTCCCGTAGGGGAGGTGTGGTTTACGATTGTCAACGGCCGTTTATTGGACGTTGCGAATGTCTATCATTTGGCGTATACGTAGCCCATGGCCAATCATGGCAGTTGTACCCGGTGACGTAGTTAGAGCGACGAAGAGGCAAAGAAAGACTGCAACGCCAAACGCTGTTCTTTTTTTAAAACAAACTTTCACTCTAAACTATTCAGAACAGTGTCTAAAGCTTGATCGAAAGTTTGGTTCGTATCGCTCGCCGCCATGTTAAATGTGATCCGTAAACAGTCCCAAATAAACTACAAGCTTCCGTTTGTCGAGTAGTACGCGTCACCGTCTTTCCACCCCTCCCCACTCTCTGATTGGCTCCCTAACTCAGGCGAGCCTTTAGACCATAGTTTCCATGCTGTCTTTTCAGATCGGAACGATTGTGCAAAGCAGCATGGGATTTCCCAGGCTACTTCAGGACATGCTGGTTTTGGGAAATAATCAACCATTGATTTATTTTTCTATAGCAGTACTAACCATTGTGTTTTAGTGGAGCAGAGCTCCATCCTTAAGAGAATACAGTGTCTTGCAAAAGTATTCATCCCTCTTGGTGTTTGTCCTGTTTTGTCACATTACAAGCTGGAATTAAAATGGATTGTTGGAGGGTTAGCACCATTTGATTTGCACAGCATGCCTACCACTTTAAAGGTGAAAATTGTTGTTTTATTGTGACACAAACAATAATTAAGATGAAAAAACAGAAATCTGGAGTGTGTATAGGTATTCACCCCCTTTCGTATGAAACCCCTAAATAAGAGCTGGTCCAACCAATTCACTTCATAAGTCACATAATTAGTTGATTAAGATCCACCAGTGTGCAATCAAAGTGTCACATGATCTGTCACATGATGTCTGTATAAATCAACCTGTCCTGGAAGGACCCTGACTCTGCAACACTACTAAGCAAGCAACATGAGAACCAAGAAGCACTCCAAACAGGTCAGAGACAAAGTTGTGGAGAAGTATAGATCAGGGTTGGGTTATAAAAAATATCCCAAATTTTGAATATCCCACGGAGCACCATTAAATCCATTATAGAAAAATGGAAAGAACATGGGACCACTACAAACCTGACAAGAGAAGGCCGCCCACCAAAACTCACAGACCGGGCAAGGAGGGCATTAATCAGAGATGCAACAAAGACACCAAAGATAACACTGAAGGAGCTGCAAAGCTCCACAGTGGAGATGGGAGATTCTGTCCATAGGACCACTTTAAGCCATACACTGCACAGAGTGGGGCTTTATGGAAGAGTGGCCAGAAAAAAGCCATTGCTTAAGAAAATATGTTTGGAGTTTGCCCAATAGCATGTGGCAGACTCCCCAAACACATGGAAGAAGATTCTCTGGTCAAATGAAACTAAAATTGAACTTTTTGGCCATCATGGGAAACGCCATGTGTGGCACAAACCCAACACCCTGAGAACACCATTCCTCCAGTGAAGCATGGTGGTGGCAGCATCATGCTGTTGGGATATTTTTCATCTGCAGGGACAGGAAAGCTGGTCAGGACTGAAGGAAAAATGGATGGCACTAAATACAGGGCAATTCTGAAGGAAAACCTGTTTGAGTCGGCCAGAGGTTTGAAACTGGGATGAAGGTTCATGTTCCAGCAGGACAATGACCCTAAACATACTGCTAAAGCTACACTGGAGTGGTTTAAAGGGAAACATTTCAATGTCTTGGAATGGCCTAGTCAAAACCCAGACCTCAATCCAGTTGAGAATCTGTGGCATAACTTGAAGATTGCTGTACACCAAAGCAACCCATCTAACTTGAAGGAGTTGGAGCAGTTTTGCCTTGAGGAACGGGCAAAAATCCCAGTGGCTAGATGTGCTTCATACCCCAAGAGACTTGCAGCTGTAATTGCAGTAAAACGTGGCTCTAAAAAAAGTATTGACTTTGGGGGTAAATACCTATGCACACTCCAAATTTCTGTTTTTTTTCACCTTAATTATTGTTTTTGTCACAATAAAACAATTTTCACCTTTAAAGTGGTTGTGTAAATCAAATGGTGCTAACCCTCCAACAATCCATTTTAATTCCAGCTTGTAATGCGACAAAACAGGACAAACACCAAGGGGGATGAATACTTTTGCAAGACACTGTCTGGTAATGCACTCCATCAACCTGATGGCTTTTGCGACCGTACAATGCCTGTGTACCACCACAGGGAACGTGATTCTAAGCGCAAGGCAACGTATCTCATGAACACTTGACTACCAGACAACAAAATTTGTATCTTTATTGATAAATGATAGATGGGTTTGTTATCCGGCGCTTATTTGTAATTTGCTTTTTTTTTTAAATGAAGTGGGATTAGCTTCACTTAGCTTTAGTGACCTGAGTTCTGTCTTGTGCTCTTCCTGTAGGCTTTTGAAGATGTATACATCGAGCAGAGGAAGACTATACGGATCATCTTAGAGTACGCTGACCGGGTGTTCACCTACATCTTCATCCTGGAGATGCTGCTCAAATGGGTGGCCTACGGTTTCGTGAAGTATTTCACCAACGCCTGGTGCTGGCTAGACTTCTTCATCGTGGATGTAAGTGCGCTGCTGTATTTCCTCTGTGTTCATTAGTGCGAGTTATTGTACGATGGCCTCACACATACACACCTTGTCGAGTGCAAGCTAGCTAAATACGCAAGATATTGTAATTGTACGCAGACGATATACATGCCTGGCTACGTTATCAATGAAATCCTGCTCAGAACTAGGACATCGTTTAAATTGCTCAAATAAATTGAATATAATATCATGAATGA
This sequence comes from Neoarius graeffei, assembly GCF_027579695.1. Taxonomy (NCBI): domain Eukaryota; kingdom Metazoa; phylum Chordata; class Actinopteri; order Siluriformes; family Ariidae; genus Neoarius; species Neoarius graeffei. Next base: position 70,185,648 of record NC_083581.1, on the reverse strand, counting down.
TCTACGACAAATCCTTGAGCATACTGTTACCTGAAATTTGTTTTGTTAATTCATTTATAGTTTTAGAAGCCTGCTTTTACATTTGACACATTATTTTTTTTCAGAATGACCAGAATTTCATCATTCTATGCTAAAGATTAAAAACAAAAAACAAAAAAAACAACAACTTTACTATCTCTGTTTTTCATTCAAGTTTTTTTGGGTCACACTTCCAAAGTGGAACTTGTTAGAAAATCACGGAGCAACTTCAAGCCAATTTTTTTTCACTCGTCTCGTCTTCTTCCGCTTTATCCGGGGCCGGGTCGCAGAGGCAGCAGTCTAAGCATGGAAGCCCAAACTTCCCTTTCCCCAGACACCTCGGCCAGCTCCTCGGGAAGAACACCGAGGCGTTCCCAGGCCAGCCAAGAGACATAGTCCCTCCAGCGTGTCCTGGGTCTTCCCCGGGGCCTCCTCCCGGGGGGACATGCCTGGAACACCTCCCCAGGGAGGCGTCCAGGAGGCATCCGAAAGAGATGCCCGAGCCACCTCAGCTGATTTCTCTCGATGTGGAGGAGCAGCAGCTCTACTCCGAGCTCCTCCCGAGTGACTCTGCTTCTCACCCTATCTCTAAGGGAGCGCCCAGCCACCCTGCGAAGGAAACTCATTTCGGCCGCTTGTATCCACGATCTTGTTCTTTCGGTCATTACCCAAAGCTCATGACCATAGGTCATTTTTTGACCATAGGTCAATTTTTTTTCACCTTCTAACCAATTCAGGGTTTCCCCTATAAAGCATCATAGCTTAGTGGCCCCGCTACACTTAATTTATTGACCGATACGCTTAGTGACATGCTGCTACCCATTAAACCGCCACCGTGAAGCTTACAATTTAGGCCGACGGTATAAAGCTAGAACCAACATGCATGTGTTTTGTAGCCTTTGAGCAGGTAATCAATCCAGCCCATGCGAGCCCATGGCCCTGAACTTGACCTGAGTTCAAAGCTGATGTCAGAGAAGGGTATTCCACACTGATTGGTTGAGTGTCTGCGGTATCCTGCGTTGATTGGATGAGCGATGCACAATTAATATTCATAGGTAACTTGCGCAAAAATGATGGAGCCTTCAAGCCGGGTATGAGTGATCAAAACACAGACGGGTCGCAGCTTAATTACAGAGTTTCTCACAAAGAAAACTGCGGAAAACAACTCCGCAACAGTGGCAGACCATCGCTGTGAGACCGTGACGGCCGGTTCACTGTATGTTCCTGACCAGCTTGAGTCTGACAGTGAGAGTATTTAGGTATCCGCACTATTGCCAAAATTTAATGATCAGTATTTTGAACGACTCGTGCCATGTTGCATCACCATTCACTTTATTTGATGTGAAATAAACTGCAGTCTCCTTTGGAACAGAACACTGCTTGTGAAATGCCAGTGGGTATGGGATTGACTTTTTTTTTTTCTTCTGTTTTTAGGGTGGGAATTCAGTAAAATTATAAGTAAATAAAAAATAGCCCCCCTCCGAACATGTTGAACTGGTAAAAATCAGCTTGAGATATCACCAGAAGCCACGAAATGGCTTATATTTAAAAATTTTCCAGAGGAGCATGCCCCGGACCCCTCCAGCTTACTCCTGCACCTCACTGCAGTGTTGTAGTAGAGTCACTAAACCTGGAGTCTGAGTCCAGTCTCGAGTCCCCAGTGTTCAAGTCTGAGTCAAGTCCAAGTCATTAAAAAATTTGAGTCGAGTCCGAGAACAAGACTCCAACCGCACTATTTGACGGTGGCTGTTTCAGCGTCATTAACATTAGTTTGTTCCTGAACATCAGGGAGTGTGAAGTATTCTGTCAGAGATGGTTGGGAGATGGATGTAAGTGCAGAAGGTGTGTTTATTAATGCAAGTGAAGACGGTAAACAATCCAGAACGGCAGGTGAAATCATAAAACAGTGAAACAGGCAATAGGTCGAGCGAGGCACAAACAGGCTATCGTAGTCTCGGCAGAATCAAAAATGAGAAACAGGAAATCAGGGATCAGGAAACCAAACAAGGAAATAAGGCTCGGTAATGTATCAGCAATGCAACTCAATACTTCGCAAAGTAAGTGTGTTTTCACAGTTTTTATATAGGTGCACTGATTGCGCCTTAATCCTGTGCAGGTGCAAGTCGTTTATGGCGCGTGCGAGAGTCCGCTTGGCATGCACGCTGTCCGGAGAGCGCCCGAGAGTCTATCTGATGCCAAGGCGATGCACGAAATTAGTACAAAAATTAATGTAGATATAAATATCTTATGCCAAATATTATGGCATGTTACAAAAAATAAAGAAAAAATCCCAGTCCTCGTCTCCAATTTACGAGTCCGAATGCAGTTAATGCACGAGTCTGAGTCCAAATCCGAGCCATCACTGCTCAAGTCCAAGTCAAATCATAAGTCCTTAAAATTAGGGCACGAGTCGGACTCGAGTCCGAGTCCTGGACTTGAATACTACAAGCCTGCCTCGCTGTGTTCAGGGACCATTACTCTTTCCAGTTTTTCTGAAGGAAACCCTGCAATTGGATCATAAGTGAGAAAAAAACATCACAAAAAAAATCTCAAAAAGGAGATTCACGAGATATTAAATTGAAATATTTTTAACAGCTTGGCTATTTTTGGGACATTTACTCATTCATGGTGTCGACCTCTAAAGCTACAGCAAAGGCAAACAACCTCCTTATCAACAAAGTTAAATAAACCTTTATTTCATCTTCATTACTGATAATAATGAATCTAATATAGAGAGAAAGCAAGGCTAGTTAGTTCACTGGTAAGAAAATTGCTTATAAAAAGCTCCTTTTTTTGCTGATATAAAAAAAAAACAACAACAAAAAAACCAGCCTATTGTGAAATCAGCCTATGTTTCAGAACGTATCAGCTCTGTATATTCATAAAAATGCCAGCATCATGACCTGTCACATTCACGGAGGCTTACAATAGCAGAAAATAGTGCTGTGTTGTATTTGAGCTGACCAGGCAAAATCGAAAGCGCTCTCGCACAGGAGTCTCTCCTGAATATCTGCTCTGTGTCTGGTGTTGCCATGCAGAGAAAATCATCTCAAGGGTGTGTTTTTTTTTGTTTATCAGCAAGGTGTGACTGTGTTGGGCCAATTCATGAAATGAAGTGCTTAATATAAAGTGTTAGAATGTAATGGTATGCAGAGGTGACATGTAATGAGAGCATATCAGTTCCTTTCTGAGATGTTATTGCACTTAGCTTAGAGCTGGGAACATGTTTAGTCTATAGACGTGCAGGTTCATCACCCATGCATAACCATGACGATGTTTACTCCTGTGATGCTTGAATATTTAAAGCGATTCTCTGCTAAAAGGCTACGAAATCCTGCAGCCTGCAAAGAATTGTATATTCCTGTGTAATCCTATAGAATATTGAACACACTGTGAAGGTGTGTGTGTGTGTGTGTGTGTGTGTGTGTGTGTGTGTGTGTGTGTGTGTGTGAAATAAAATCTGACACAGGCATAATGAGCATAGGCAATCAATAACAATGATTATTGATAATCGATACGATATTCAAGCATTGCTAGACCCGAAAATGTTCCTTATTCTGAAAAGTGTATTTGTGCCTTGTGTCTGATGCAGTGTTTAATGAATATGTCTCTCGATTGATTTCCTATTTGACCCTCATTGTGAAGGACCCTCCAAGTGTTACACTTAATTTTCTGCAGAGATCAAAAATTTCATTTTATATATGTATATTTTTTTAAATATACAGTGTGGCTTTTGGTTTATGAGAAATTGAATACTGTATTCAGATTGACATATTATGTATTCCAAACATATATGAATATGGGCCACACTCTTCTTCTGCTTCTTCTTCTTCTTTTCTAAAGAAAGATTGCCATAAAAATCCCGTCCCACAATACCGATAACTATAACAACAACTATAACGATTACTATAAATAAATCAGTCCCCTGAAGTTTATGTGGTCGGTGTTCACACCAGACCGATAACGATCCCTATAGCCCAGGCCTGGGTTTATCCGTATCGGTGAGATTGCTTCTGGAGCCATTTTTCCAGGCCTGGACCTGATCCGATAAAACATCTGACCAATCAGGTAATTGTTTCCATGTGACGTTGTCTGAGCACGTGCTATTTTCCCCGGGCATCTTTGTATATCCTTGTTGCATCATGAAGCCACGGAATACGGATTCACTGAAAATGAAAAAATATAATACAAAGCACATGGCCCTAAATTCATTAAAGGTCCCATGGCATGGTGGTTTGTTGATGCTTTAAACGGGCTCGTGGAAGCTTCCGGATGTTATATCCGCAGCCTTTCTCGAAATGAACCCTCGGCACGTAGATATAGCCTCCTGGGAGAAAGCCCCATTTCAGCGCTTTTCCCAGTGAGTCGTTTTGCTAATGAGAAGCAGGAGGCGGGGAAGGGTAGAGGGTGGGGACGGGTCTTATCATTAATATTCATGACATGTAAACGTGTTACTTCTGATTGGCTAACAGCACTGTGACGCTACCTCCAGTGGGTCAGAACAAGCGGATGTGGGTGTCTTACTATGGCGAGAGAGGAGGAACAAACCGCGAAGGGAAAAATACCGCGCGCTGACGTCATTAAGGTGCGACGCGAGGAAATAAAATAAATTCAACAAATGTTTGGGTTTTTACTAAACAAACAAATAAAATGAACGCGTGACTTAAAAAAAAGAATGTGGGTGTCTTTGTAAAACTGTTTTGATTGGCTATTATAACAGAGCATGCTGCATGCTTTTTGGTTTTGTAGCGCAGAGTACCTGGCTAACTGCAGGAAGCGGTTAGCTGCACAGCTAATGTAGCCATTGCAAGGCTAACGTGGCACCGATTTTAACACACGGCAAAACGACTTAACAGTTATACACTTACTTGTTCGCTGTTTGTGGCTGATGCGGCAGGGATGCTTGGTACGGACCCAGGCTTCAGTGACAGTTGATGTGCAAAACCTGCCCTGTACTGTCCCAAGTTGTGGAAACATTCCTCAGGAAAATGCTTCCGACAAACACACACCGTCTTAGGTAGACTCGACGGCGTATTATTGAAGTAAATAAAATTAAGCCACTGCGTCTTCAGGGGCTCTCCCATCGGCAGTAAAAACAGACTCCTTTCTGTGTTGTCACATCCATGTACAGCGCAAATTCCATGTTTCGCTCGCTTAGGTGATGCCATGTTGTGTCCTCTATGGTCTCCTCACTACAACTGGGCGGGCAATTCATACAGTGGGTGGGAATCCAGAGGGGGGGGCGTGGGGATCATCTCCCTTGCTGACGTAGTAAAGGGAAGAGTTTATCAACGCGCCGTTTTGACGCGCCATTCTCAAATGTTGGGCATAGTTTGGTTTACACATTATGAAATTTCTAGCCACTGGGGTGACTTAAGAAGGTCAGAGGAACTCATTTTAACGTTAAATAACCTCAGAAAGTGAAAATTTCATGCCATGGGACCTTTAATTATTCTATTTAAAAAAAGAATAAAATTGGAAGTCTGTGATTCGAATTCAGTAGCTTTTGGTCCACTAAACAAAAATTATTGGGTGTCAGGGAAAATTCTTTTTATGACCTACACTTGAAAAATCTGAAAGGCAGTCTACCTTTAATAATGTGAATTAGCACACAGAAATGGAACATGCACTGCCCAAGAAAATTGTTAAACAAATCATAACTATTTTATTGTATTTTATATCTATTTTAAATTTGGCAATAATTTTCCTGATAAAGCATTAACTTCATTATGTCTAACTGTCTTGGAAACAAAATGTCTGTATGACAATGAAAAATATACGTATTGATATATATAACCAGTTTGTCCAACCCTAGTTTGGCTGGAAGTGTAATCCTACATCCCAGTGGCTGTAAATGTGAAGCCTATAAGTGAGGCAAGATGGAGTGACAGAAACAAAGAGAAACTAGAAGGGCACTTGGTAGAGTGTATACCTTCACCGAGCCACATATTATCAACTTGAACCTTGGATAATACTAAAGCTGTACACCAAGTTTCATTTAAATCTGTTCAACACATTTTGAGTTACGTTGAGAAAAGACAAAACAATTCCTGGATCCACATACTGTACATATCCAGATTTGCATCAAAATCAAAACAATTGTTCCTTTGCCCATGGCTCACCTTTCATCCAAATTTCATCAAAATCTGTTCACTAATTTTTGAGTTATGTTGGGAACAGACAAACAAATGAAAAGTTGTGCAGAGCATGATACTTGTGAAAATCACAAAGAAATGGAAGTTATGGCTGATTAGGTGTTTTTACAAGATTTGACCTTGGTGACCTTGACCTTTGACCATGACCCACCAAAAACTAATGATATCTTTGTGTGACCCTAGTGAGTTGTTGTGCATTTTGGTGAAGATTGGTCAAGAAATGATTATGCTAGAGCACCAGCAAACAAACGGACAGATCAACATACTTGCAAAAATCTCCGATTTTCGCAAGTAACAAACAGAGGTGAAAACATAACTTCCTCCAATGAAGTTGATGGAGGTAATAACAATTATTCTATCCACATTCGCTGGATATGAGCAACCGCATGCACTGATTGGCTACTCTACTACTAGGATATCAGCTCATATACCATGAGTAGAGAAAAACAAAATGGCAGAGCGTGTTGCTGAACCAGCCAAGGATGAAATAAAAACTCTACTCGAAAACAAAACCCCCAAAATTATCAAGTATTTAAAAGAAACAGAAATAGCTAAAAAAAAAAATATTTTTTCCTAGCCTGGTAAGCCAGACTAAATGTGAATATTTAGTCTGGCCTCGATCCGTAGACATTTCTGAAGGGGGTAGGAGGAACAAACCGCTGTCTTTCAAACTGTCTCTGTGCGTATAGGCCAACGTTCTGATCAATCAGCGCAACAGTGACTGTGATGTAGTCAGAGCGACAGAAAGCAGTGGGGGAGACCTTGAAATAAATAATTTTTCAAAATGCGTATTAATTAATAAACAGGTTCTAGATATTAAGAAGTTTGGAGATAATGACCACAAGTTTGGAGTCTGTACCATATACACTCATTTTCTTTCCAAGTGTTTTTCAAGGGTTTGCTTAAACTGTTTTTGAGAGTTTTTATTTAGTGGTGTTTGGTGAAATTTCCCTTAAATTTAAAATAACGGGAAAATAAGAAACAATCAAAAAGTAATGTTTCAAAGCTGTTCATTAATTCTTCGTACTGCACAAACTAGCCCCATCCTTTTGGCTACGAGCGGAGCCAGCTGGTAGATCAGACTTTTGCCATAGCCGGTCGGCAAAACAGCGAAACGTCCTTCTTGAAAAGGAATGAGCGGAGAGCCTCTTCCTGCTCATGTTTCAACGAAAACTCCAAGTCTAATTCTTCTAAAACTGATTCCAAAGCGGAGTCAAACGCGCGCTGTTCTCTAGCCGTAGCCATCTTTCCTGCTGTGCTTTCTCCAGCGTCGCGCAGCTTTGTCGTCACTCCTGCAAAAGCCCGCCCAAAGAATCCAAACAAAAACCTTGCGTTGTGATTGGCGGGCACGATTTGATGCCCGGGGTGTTTTTGTTTATATGGTGCGAGGCTAGACCCATTCGCTAGGCAAAAATATTTTTGGCCACTAGGCGGGTGGGTCTAGTTTACTAGGCTAATCCCCCCCCCCCCCCCCCAATATTTCCTGTTCCACACTCCAGCCCAGTCGGTGGCAGTAATGCACCTTTAAGTTGGTTTGCCAACCACCATAAAACCCTAAAGAAGAACCCCCCCAAAATCCAAAAAAAAAAAAGAATAAAAGTATTTGATGGTAAGAACCTCTCTTTTAAAAAAAAATCAAGAATTATTATTCTCACATTTTTCACAAATTGCTACGGTCATTTCGCCGGTTTGTTTACATTCTAAGCGGAAATTATTTTGTCGGACATTTTGTATAAAATTATTTATCGAATTTGCAAAAAAATAAAAATGCTGCTTCTCAAAATCCAGTGATTGTGGATAGAGTAAAACAGTTATTGCACTCAATCTCTGTGCTACGTGCCTCATCAGCTATCAGCTCATGTATGACTTGATTTCGTGGAATAACTGTTAAATATAAAAAGATATTCCGGTGATTTCTTTGAAGAAACTGGATGTGTGTAAAAGAAATGTATTGTTACGGCGTATTCTCAGGTTAATTAGTTAGCCTAATCCATGATGCTAACATGCAAGCTCGCAACGTTGAAACCTGTGTTAGCCTAGGTCTCTAAATCAGCGGTCTTCACCATTTTCAAGCACAAGATCACTTTGGAAGTCAAAATCTGAACTCGACACCTAAAACACTGTATGTTGACAAAAGAAAAAACAAGCCCACCAAGAGTAGCACCATTTACCTTCCTGAAAGGTCAGAGACAAAGTTGTGGAGAAGTATAGATCAGGGTTGGGTTATAAAAAATATCCCAGACTTAATCAGAGATGCAACAAAGACACCAAAGATAACACTGAAGGAGCTGCAAAGATCCACAGCGGAGATGGGAGTATCTGTCCATAGGACCACTTTAAGCCGTACACTCCACAGAGCGGGGCTTTATGGAAGAGTGGCCAGAAAAAAGCCATTGCTGAAGAAAATACATTTGGAGTTTACCCAACAGCATGTGGCAGACTCCCCAAACACATGGAAGACGATTCTCTGGTCAAATGAGATTAAAATTGAACTTTTTGACCATGGTGGGAAATGCCATGTGTGGCGCAAACCCAACACCCTGAGAACACCATTCCTACAGTGAAGCATGGCGGTGGCAGCATCATGTTGTGGGGATATTTTTCATCTGCAGGGACAAGAAAGCTGGTCAGGACTGAAGGAAAGATGGATGGCACTAAATATAGGGCAATTCTGGAGGAAAACCTGTTTGAATCGGCCAGAGGTTTGAGACTGGGATGAAGGTTCACATTCCAGCAGGACAATGACCTTAAACATAGTGCTAAAGCTACACTGGAGTGGTTTAAAGGGAAACATTTAAATGTCTTGGAATGGCCTAGTCAAAACCCAGACCTCAATCCAATTGAGAATCTGTGGCATAACTTGAAGATCGCTGTACACCAACGCAGCCCATCTAACTTGAAGGAGTTGGAGCAGTTTTGCCTTGAGGAATGGGCAAAAATCCCAGTGGCTAGATGTGCTAAGCTAATAGAGACATACCCCAAGAGACTTGCAGCTGTAATTGCAGCAAAAGGTGACTCTACAAAGTATTGACTTTGGGGGGAGTTAATACCGATGCACACTCCAGATTTCTGTTGTTTCATCTTAATTATTGTTTGTGTCATAATAAAAAAACAGTTTGCACCTTTAAAGTGGTAGGCATGTTGTGTAAATCAAATGGTTCTAACCCCCCAAATATCCATTTTAATTCCAGCTTGTAATGTGACAAAATAGGACAAAAACCAAGGGAGATGAATACTTTTGCAAGACACTGTAACTGGTCAGAATGAATGTTTTTCTTGGGCTCCTCCCCACTCATACAATTGTACACCAGTAATTAAAGATGTAGCTATTTTCAAATCTATCCAGTCAGTGTATATTTTACCATTGCGTCTATTTTTTATTATTTTTTTAAATGCATTGTGAACATTGACAGTACCGTACATGGGTGCCAAAGTGACTGACTGGTTGATGACCCCTGCTTTAAAGCTTGTGGAACTGGACTGAAATCTATCACCTTACACACTCAGATCAGTTTTGCCAACTCTTTTCCAAGAAAGTAGCTAACGCCAGCTCAAAAGGCACATGCAGGACAGTCACTAACATCTGCTCAAAAGTTATTGATTGGCGCTTTTTTAAATAAAGTCACTAAAGGGAGTTAAAAAGTCGCAGTGAAATTAGAGTCTGATCAGTTTGTTTTATGGTGCTGTTAGCTTTGTTTGTTGCTAGCTGCCCCCTCATTAATGGCCACATTACACTTTATCCTTTTGTATACTTTATTAGCACTTGGAGGACAACTTCACAGTCAGGGACACAACGTGTGTGTGTAGATGTATTATGATGACAGTGTATTGTTGACGTAGATATATACATATATTGTGTGTGTTTTGTGTGAATGTGTGTTCTGACCATGTTCCTGATCTAACCGCCTTTCAGCAGAACCCATCACTCCCAACACTTTCTTCCAGTCTTAGACTGTACCAGGCTGCTCGGAGAGCTGGCTTGGCAGATAGAGTTACACTCGAGCCATTGCTATAACATGAATAAATCGTTTACCGAAACACATCACATCAGTTCTTATAAAGTAATGCCAAGTGACCAGAGGAAGGTTAGATTCTTTTTGGTTCTTTAATTGAGAAATTGAATCAAATTCATACACATGGCCCTATACAGATCAATGATATACTATGTTTCCCAGAAGAGGCCTGCTTTTGTAGTACAAGTTATGATCAAAAGTAAAAATTACAATTATAGCCTCACCAAATTATGACTTCTACACAGAATAATAAAGAGACATTTAGATTTTTGGTGCTCTATCTCCATCAGTCCTCCTTCCATAGCTTCAGTAATGGCAGATGGGACTGTTTGGGGTAGTTCAGAGGAATGTTCCTGGCTGGATAAACAGACCTATCCATCATATGTCCCCACAGCTTCTTGTCCCATGAGAATGTCTGAGGTGGTGATGTTGGAGATGCGTGGTAGATGGCAAGTGTGGTCTTAACATTAGCCACCGCTCCACCTCGGTTCTGTTTTGTCTCCCATCTGTTCCTCTGCTGGCCTGTACTGTGTTTTCACACAGCCCAGCTCAGAGACACTCCAACAAAACAACCACCATTGTGTCCAGCATGCTTTTATCTACAACCCCAATTCCAAAAAAGTCGGGGCGCTGTGTAAAACATAAATGAAAACAGAATGTGAAGATTTGCAAATCATGGAAACCCTGTATTTCATAGAAAATAGTACAAAGACAACATCAGATGTTGAAACTGAAAATTTATTTATTTTTTTGAAAAATGTATACTCATTTTGAATATGATGTCAGCAACATGTTTCAGAAAAGTTAGGACGGGGCAACGAAAGACTGAAAAAGTTGTGTAATGCTAAAAAAAAACCCAAAACAACACCCTAATTTGGTTAATTGGCAACAGGTCAGTAACATGACTAGGTATAAAAAGAGCATCCCAGAGAGGCGGAGTCTCTCAGAAGTAAAGATGGGGAGGGGTTCACTGCTCTGTGAAAGACCGCTTGGGCAAACAGTGCAACAATTTAAGAATAACGTTCCTCAAATGTAAAACTGCAAAGAATTTGGGGATCATATCATCTATGGTCCATAATATCATTAAAAGATTCAGAGAATCTGGAGAAATCTCTGTATGCAAGGGACAAGGCTGAAAACTGACATTGGATGCCTGTGATCTTCAGGCCCTCAAGAGACACTGCATTAAAAGCAGACATGTGTCTGTAGTGGAAATCACTGTATGGGCTCCGGAACACTTCAGAAAACCATCATCTGTGAAAATAGTTAATTACTGCATCCACAAATGCAAGTTAAAACCAGATATAAACAATATCCAGAAACACCGCCACCTTCTCTGGGCCTGAGCTCTTTTACGATGGACTGAGGCAAAGTGGAAAATTGTCCCGGGGTCTGACGAATCAAAGTAGAAATTCTTTTTAGAAATCATGGACACCACGACCTCCAGACTAAAGAAGAGAGGGACCATCCGGCTTGTTATCAGCGCACAGTTCAAAAGACAGCATCTGTGATGGTATGATGGTGCATGAGTGCACATGACATGAGTAGCTTTTACATCTGGGAAGGCGTCATTAATGCTGAATGAGATGTACACGTTTCACAAAGTCTTTTTCAGGGAAGGCTTTCCTTCTTTCACCAAGATAATGCAAACCGCTTTCTGCACATATTAAAACTGCATGGCCCCGTAGGAAAAGAGTCTGGTTGCTAAACTGGCCTGCCTGCAGTCCAGACCTGTCTCACATTTAAAACATTTGGCGCATTATGAAGTGCAAAAATACAACAAAGGAGACCCCGAACTGTTGAGCAACTGAAATTGTATATCAGGCAAGAATGGGACGACATTTCTCTTTCAAAACTACAACAGCTGGTCTCCTCAGTTCACAAACGTTTAGAGTGTTGATAAAAGTAGAGGTGATGAAATGAAACACAGTGGTAAACACGGCCCATCCCAACTTTTCTGAAACGTGTTGCTGGCATCAAATTCAAAAGGAGCATATATTTAAAAAAACAATAAAAATTTCTGCTTCAAAATTTGACATATATTTGTACTATTTTCAATGAAATGTCAGGTTTCCATGATTTACAAATTATCGCATTCTGTTTTTATTTACAGTTTACACAGCGTCCCAACTTTTTTGGAACTGGGGTTGTATATCAATCCTTTTTTCTTCTTGTCAATCATATATGCCTCACCCACATTCTGTTTATTATCTTTTTGTTCATGCTGTTGTCTTAATTTGCGCACATTTCTGCTTTTCAGTTTTATTTGTAACAAGAATGTGAGAAATATCTTCATCTTATCCTGGTAACAATCAGATGATCACGGCAGATGAAGGAAAGTCATAGTGAACTCATATGATTATCACTACCTACTTAAAGGAAAAATCCATCCTGAACAACTTGTATAATTAATCTCCAATATTTATTTTGTTATGAAATTCTGAGTTGTCTGAGCTTTCTTGGTATCAACTACTTTCATCAACGTGTTGGTTGATTTTCACTTTGGTTAACAGTTGTCTGCATTGCCAGCTATGCTGTTTGACTACCTGGTGAGAGTGGTGTAGCGGTATTTAGTCTTCCTTCATGTCTACAAAACGAGTGTGTCGCGGCAGCGCTTTAGTCCTTTAGTTTTTCCATCTCTCTCGCTTCCTCATTCGTTCATGCTGCCCAAATAGATCAGGTACCAACACTCCAAAACATCAACTTTCACACTAATACTGCCATCAGTGCCTTTGTTCTTGTCATCTTGTAGATCGCTAACTAGCCAAGTTGAGTCTTAGCCGTAACAAGTGTGCCATATAGCTCCATTTCTTTCTGGAACTTTGAGTCCAGCACTTGTTGTGTCCACTATTTCTACATTTGATTTCTCCAAGGTCTTTTAAGTTATCAGAGATGCCCACAAGCGCCTGCGACTGGCGGTTTTCTCCGCCTACACAGACAGTCTGTGCCGGCTACTAGATCTCAGAAAAAAATAAAAACTTGCCTTTCAACATTCAAGTGATTTTATATCGTCTCCGCTGCCCATAATTTGCTGCAAATCCAAATATTCCACCATGAAATTGTCTTCGATTCAGGTCCAGCATGACCGGAGCGGCGCTGTAGTTGTTGATCGATTCTCGCGCTCTGATTGGCTGAGCCGGACTGCGTGACCATGCTGTAGCATATGTAGTTATATTACACCATGTAGTTATGTTACAGAGCCAGGCAGCGTACTACAGAGGGTAACTGAGAAAGCCAAGTGCACATACATCTGGAGGGAAGTTTCAAACACATTTTGCAAGTATTTTACAGGGAAATGGTTACTAATTTATTAGCTGAGAATGCACCAGGGGTGGCATGGTGGTGTAGTGGTTAGCACTGTCGCCTCACAGCAAGAAGGTCCCGGGTTTGAGCCCCATGGCCGGCGAGGGCCTTTCTGTGCGGAGTTTGCATGTTCTCCCCGTGTCCGCGTGGGTTTCCTCCGGGTGCTCCGGTTTCCCCCACAGTCCAAAGACATGCAGGTTAGGTTAACTGGTGACTCTAAATTGACCGTAGGTGTGAATGTGAGTGTGAATGGTTGTGTGTCTATGTGTCAGCCCTGTGATGACCTGGCGACTTGTCCAGGGTGTACCCCGCCTTTCACCCGTAGTCAGCTGGGATAGGCTCCAGCTTGCCTGCGACCCTGTAGAAAGATAAAGCGGCTAGAGATAATGAGATGAGATGAGAATGCACCAGCAGGCATGTAAATTTAGATATTTTCTGGTGGGCATGCCCCCAGTGCCCCCTAACATTAATGTGCCTTTGGTGTGCCATAGTGGCTTTGCTGCCGCAAACTCCAGAACTGCTTAGAGCGGCGGCTACAATTATCGACAATCCCTAATTATCGACACCTTTTCGGATTTACCAATAAAAAACAATTTTACAAAGGTGAGTTTCAGTTACAACAGTTATTATTGGTTAATTAATCAACCGGAAGACCCCCCTTGCCCTTTGATCTTGTCGTTTGATGACACAGCTCATTACCTGAGATGGAATTCTTTTTAGCACGATCAGCAATCTGAGGAAAATCCAGATGTTATCATCGCAGGTAAGCATGGTGGAAAGATCACAGACATGTTTTTACTGATCAAATTCACCAATATTTCATGATCTCCTCGTCGAAACCTACTTTGTTTCTTACTCTTTCATTTGACAGTCGCCATTTTGTATCTAAATGTGCGTTTGAGAAGTTACGTGAGGTGTCGATAATAGTGATCACTTTCACCGGTGTCCACCATTATCGACACCCTGTAGAATTAAGTGACATTTACAACTGTTATGAATCGATCTTTGTGTAACATTGTTGAAGTAGATGAAGTACTTTAAAAAAATAAGTGCTGTGATTTCTATATTTTTTTCTGATTCATAACAGAATGGAATGTTTATAGAGTATTTGGAATCTGATTGCAATAAATAGAATTAGACCAGAATTAAATTCCTAGTATATAAAAAAAATTACATGCTTGAAATATTCAGATTTTTTTATTCCATTCAGAATTTTTTTTTTTTTTGCAGTTTGTTGTAAATATCTACCACATATTACAATATCAGTAGACATTTTATATTTTGGTTCGAGGAATGACATGCGACCTTTGACCTGGAGTTTCATGTGGTTACAGTGTCAATCGCCTGTTGACATTTATTGGTAAACTACAAAACTAGAAATTAATACAAACAACAACGAATGATTCACAAAATGTGCTCTACGAAAATACTTAGAAAGCGGGTAGAAAGCGGATCAAAAAGATTTTCTGACGCAGGTTAAACATTATCAGTTCATTTGTTTACAAACAGAATTACTTCCTCATTTACGTAAACACCGACATCCATATATTTATATAAAACATATTTTGTACGAAATATAAGTCTATGTAAAACAAATTTTAAATAAAATCTATGTTTTGTTAACTTAATACTACATACCGATTATTGATAAAAAAATAATCATCTGGGTGTCGATAATTGTGGAATGGTGTCGATAACTGTGGACAAAGGTTTCGATAATTGTGGAACGGTGTCACATGATCTGATATGCTAAGTAATCAGGAATGAACTCTTTTTTTTTTTTCCAGTGGAAGTTTGAGTAATTATTCATGCAAAATTTACGTATTGAAAGTCTTTTTCTACTTTTGCAACAGCCAAAAGATCGTTAAGGTGTCGATAATTGTAGCCTCTGCTCTACTACTTTTTTTAGCGGCTACTTCAGATTTTCTGCAGAACCCCGAGTTATATAAGAAGGTCTTTAGGAATTAACAGTGAAACCTGGCCATTGTCCATTATGTTTGACCTCATTGAAATTTTCATGCCTATTAAACAACATTGAACTCGCAATGCCCCCAGAATGGGACAGAACTTCTAACATCTGACAGGAATAATAAAAATACAGCACTATAATACAGTATAAGCACATTTAATTAATGTGTTTCAGGGTGGACTTTTCTTTTAATATAGGACTCGGTTTTATGGCTCATGAGTCATTGGAATTAGGTTTGGATTACACTGGAATGTCATTTGCTTCTTTTTATGTTCCTTTTTGCTTCAGTTTCCTGTCTTCATTTGGCCACACATCTCATTGACCTTGCCTTGCAGAGCGAGAGCGTTGGCACATGAGGAGCACTGGTGCCAGCTCGCCTGGCCCTCCAAACACGGGCCTTCCATTGGCTCAAGCTAAAGGTGACAATTACCTGCAAAGATCCAACCTTTAGATGAAGGTGAAAGCTTTATGGACTGTTCCTAGGCCTCTGAAGGAGCTTGTGGACTTGCTCAGATGGTTCCTGTACGAGAGAATGGTTGTGTAGTCTGTTAAAGTTTCTGTTGTTGGAAAAGGTTCTCAGTTCCAGTCTTGGAGACTTCACACTGGCAACTCACACTGGTTTTTCCCATTTTCCTTCCTGTAACTCATACGATGCAGATCATGAATTTAATTAGCACATGGAGTCAGGAAAAACATTTTTGTGAGTCTTGTGCAGATCAGATCATGAGCCTTAAACTAGATTCACGGTAGAGCTAATCCAGACAGTATAATGTAACATCTACAGTATCGCAAATAATAAAGATAGAGATGGGTGTGTTAGGAGCTAATGCTAATCATCTTGGCAGGAATCTACAGTGGTACATTCAGGATAAAGCTTTCACCTTTGTTAGAACCCCCTCTGTAAATTGGTCAGCTTGAGTGTTGTGTACATTTTGCTGTGTTTTTACCAAGTCTCTGTCAGTGGTTTATTGAAGGTGCTCAAGAATGTTTGTACTCCTTTACACAGAAACTCAAGCCCCGTTTATACACGTAGTGCCCATCCATGCACATTGGTGTTTCTCTACTACGTAGCCTTGGCTTTTTATTTAACCACTTCGACACTTTGTTTGCTATATAGAGTAAATATCCATCATATTTAAGAAACATTTTTACTTAGATGACCAATGTGCAATAATCATGTATACAACATTATCGCACTTGACCGTGTGTGTGTGTGTGTGTGTGGGCGTGCTTCAGTTTGGATGGCATGTCAAGACTTAGAGGGCTTTGGTTTCTGGAGTATGATCTTGTCCTTTCAGTGTCGTCTCGTAAGGTGATCTCCCCTAATCTGCCCTTTCCCCTTCTGTTTTATTGTATCTGTGTGGTATTTTGAGTCTTTGTAAATTCTTTGTGAAATCGATGTAACTGCAAACCTGACATACATGTTAAACATGTCCATGTTTACCTGTATTCTTTCTCTTAGGTGCCATTAGTATGTCTGTCTTAAATTGTTTGGGATTTTATGCCACAGCCGAGAGCGACACGGAGACACAATGTTAGAAGGGCAAGGGTAAGGTTCTTGTAATCTGTTGGGGTTTTCATTTTTTTTTTTTGTCTCCTTTGTGCCGAACCCCCTTCCCAAGGCCGCCTTAATCAGCGTGGTGTCTCTGCCTTTCTTCTTCTTTTATTTGAGTCTTATGTCTCTCTGTCACTTTCTCTCATCAACCATCAGTTTCTTCACAGGTAAAAAAAGAAGCTTGCAAGATTCATCGACCTCCTAAAACTAACAGAGATCAAAATCCAGGGGCGTGACTGCTGCCTCTAAAGCTCTACACACCTATAACTCTAAACATGACTCTCTCTCTCTCTCTCTCTCTCTCTCTCTCTCTCTCTCTCTCGGATATATACATGTATAAAAACATTATTATATATGTATATACCCATCCAAGTACGTCTATATATGTGTGTAAAGCAACATTCAAGCAGCTCTAGGACCAGCTCGTCCATAGACAGCTTTGCCCATCTAACAGTCTGGATCCTTTTTTGCTTCTCTGTTTCTGTGTAGGTGTCTATAGTCAGCCTTATAGCTAATGCGCTGGGCTACTCCGATCTAGGGCCCATTAAATCACTCAGGACACTCAGGGCCCTGAGACCTCTCAGAGCATTGTCCCGTTTTGAAGGGATGAGGGTAAGAAAAGCTATAGAGCTGATCCTGCATGCCCATTCAACAGTTACAGCATGCTAGAGCTGATCAAAAAAACAGCAAAAGAAAACAGCAACAACAATGCCAAAGTCATACCAGGGGGATCATTAAAAAAAAAGAAAGAAAGAAAAGAAAATAACCAATGAAAATAAATCACCCTTTTCATCATACACAATGTGATTTCATGCATTCTTTACCAGATATGTCAATGTTTGAGATATGATGCAGCTGGAATATTCTTTACAACACAAGTACTCCCTGATTTGAGTGGAATCCTCTTGTGTTCGTCTGATTCCGAGTTAATTCTCGAAGGAATAAAACACGATGGAGCGCGCTGTTATAGGAAAGTAATCAACGACAGCATGGTGCGATGTGACGTGAAGCGGAATTCCTGCGACCACCCAGATGTTCGTTCTTTTCCTATAACAGAACGTTCCAAAGCGCTTTATTCCTCTTATACCACAGCAATTTACCATCACTCAGAATTTGTGATTTAATAAGATCTCACTGTTTAATATCTCACTTTTTATCCATTTGTCATTACGTTTAATGTTGTCGAAAGTCCGCAAGATATGGCAGTTCCTGTTCTCAGTTACGTTGTACGTAGCAGCAATAAACAGCCATTCCGGCTCTTTACAAGTCTCTCTCTTTGGATGTGTATAAGCCAAAAAAAAAAAATTCAGATTTATAAAATCCTGACACTGGAGATTGTTTCCAAAACTGCAAAATATACAGTACTGTGCAAAAGTCTTAGGCACATGTTGTAAAGAAACGCTGTCGACCAAAAATGGCTTAAAAAATAATGAAATTAAATGTTTCAACATTTAAAATCTATAAACAGTAATCAGTAAGCCATAATAAATGAAACAAAGTTGATATTTGGTGTGAGACGAGTTGACCCTTTGCTTTGAAATATGTATTTTATATATATATATATATATATATATATATAATTTTATTTTATTTTGTTGAGCTTCGCCTTGATAGCATAATTGAAAATAGCATGTACAAGAAAACAAAATAATAAGTACGATTACACGTAGGCAGGGTCACCACAAAATTACACTTTTCCCACCAATTACTGTGGGAAGATGGATAAATACGCTAATACATTAAAATGTAATAATAGAAAAAAATCTGAACATTAATCTAAAAACAACAGGTTATGGGGCTGGTAAGGATGCGTGACTTATTACATTTCACACAGACAGTTTTCCATGAACGTGGGTTTTCTACGTTATACACAGAGATAAGTGCATCATGATCAATTGTTGTTACAAGCTTACCTAAAATGTTCAGGAAGAGAGTTCCAAATTGTAGTGGTTCTCACGAAAAACGAGTATTGTTCCATCACAGTTCTACACTTACAAGAATGAAAAGAAATTACATTGGGATTTGCAGTAGATCTAGTTAATCTAGTTGGTATCAAACGACTGGGTAAAACATCAGATGAGAATGTTACACTGCCATTTATGACCTTAAAAAAGAATACCATATCCAAAAACTCATGCCAATAGCAAACTGGCAAAAGGTTAATGGCAACGAGTCCGTCCATATAGCCCTCAGAGCAAAGAAAGGGACGGTCTAAAATAAACTTGGACGCCCGACGCTGAATGCGCTCGACGCGTTTGATAAGCTCAACTGACTGTGGACACCAGACTTAAGTAGTGTATCCTAGGATTGGGCGAACAACTGCTAGGTACAACATGCGGCGCGTTCTTTGATTGCTAATCTCTGTAGCACATCTGTGCAGAAAACCAAGTAGCTTGTTAGCCTTTGTGCACTTTTCCATTACAAATAGTAGTCTCAGGTACAACGAGTGCAGTTTTATAAGGAAATGAGCTGTAGGTTTTACTGAGCATCTTAGGCAGCTGGGCCATAGAAGGTTCACGCTGCATGCTGCACACTACACGCTACACGCGTGTAAAGAAAAGTGGACAAACGTAGCATGACTTGCTCTGGGCCATAGAACGGCGTTCACGTTGCACGCTGCACACTTCACGCGTGAAGCGTGAAATGAACATGCACACTTTTTTCTAGGCGTGAAGATGGAAATTCCAGTCAATGCATGCGGTCACCGCCGCGCCAGCCAATCAGAACGGGTCTAGGGAGATAACTCTATGCTTTCAGGGGAAAACTTCAGAAAAAATATAATTGAATGGTATAATTGAAAAATAGTTCTTCATCGGGATTGTCAAGCAGATTATAGAATGTTCGGTGAAATTCACCACGGGTTTCTCTCAGAAGGAAGTGTTCTCGGCTCCAAATTCTGTTCCTTTTTCTCTTCCTCTGTCTCAGTAAAAGCAGAATGAGGCAATCGTCGTCATCCGAAGAGTCCATATTGTTGGTTACTCGGTCAAAGTAGAACAGACGCAACACGTGAACATCCAAGCATGAAGTTTAATGGCCCAGGGTCCGGTTCTTCACGTGAACGTGTAGCGTGCAGCATGCAGCGTGCAGCGTGAACCTTCTATGGCCCAGCTGCCTTATAGAACCAGCCACAGTTCTTCTGGACACTGTCTGTCACACTTGCTTCTTCATTTGGCATCAAAACCCAGCAGCCTTCATTATCCCTGTGTCCGAAATCACTCACTCGTTCCCTGCTCCCCATATAGGGAATTACTGTATAGAGGACTATATAGTGAGCTCATTGGTAAAATGAAAAAACGCTTTCGGACACTAGTCCGTCGCGCTGGTATTTACGTCATTACTGTCGCACAATTAAAATGTGCCAGATCAGTCGGCTGGTGGGTTTCAAAATAATAAACACATGCATGTATTTTTGTGATAAATCCGTATTATACTGAGCGCATTTCCCACATTAATAAATACAAAGTGCCTGCATCTTTCAGTTCTTTTAAATCAAGGCTGAATACTTTCTTTCTTCTTTGCCGCTGACTTTTATTAAATCAAATTTGAGATTTTTAATTTGATTTCTTTCAACGCGACTGCAATGCATGATGGGATATATTGCTTTGGCTAGTGACCATCAGTTGTACACTACTTTTCGTGATGCATTGCGGGATACCGTACTTTTAGTCCACTTTATAGGGTGTAAATAATCCTCACTAAGGTTTCGGACAGCACTACAAAATGGCAAACTCACTATATAGTGAGTAGGGAGCGATTTCGGACAGGGTATGTTTTCTTTTTTAATCTGAAAAGCGATCTCTTATGGAATACGCTGCTCAGATACCAATTTTTTTTTGGTAACGTTTGATTTTGTGCTGGAAAATGAACGTTTGGAACTCTAAAATCTTTTTGTACCGACTCGATAATGTAGAAGTCATAAAAGCCAAGAAGCCTTTATTTGTCACACGTACACTCAAGCACAGACTTAAGCACACAGTAAAATTTAACCTCTGCATTTAACCTATCTGAAGCAGTTGAACGCACACACATACCCAGAGCAGTGGGCAGCTATGCTACAGCGCCCAGGGAGCAGTAGGGGGTTAGGTGCCTTGCTCAAGGGCACTTCAGCCCAACCTCAGGCCATGGCCGCCCTATGTTAACCTAACCTGCATGTCTTTGGACTGTAGGGGAAACCGGAGCACCCGGACGAAACCCACGCAGACACAGGGAGAACGTGCAAACTCTACACAGAAAGGCCCCCGTCGGCCACTGGGCTCAAACCCAGAACCTTCTTGCTGTGAGGCGACAGTGCTAACCACTACACCCAAATCTATAACAGAAATCTATAACAAAGTTTGTATGGAAACAAAAAAAAAGGGTGCCTAACACTTTTGCACAGTACTGTACATCTCCTTCTAGAAAACCTCACCATATCAACAGTTACACATGGGGTTTTTTTTGTTTTGTTTTTTTAATTAGTTTATGTGCAGTGTCTACCATACACATCCTTGGATAAGAATTGAAACAATAAAGTAATAGAACAAGTGCATTTACAGTATATGAACCTGCCAGGCTGGTATGGAAAATTAATCACCTTTGGACCAATCAGAATTGAGAATCCAACAACGCTGTGGTATAAATCCTAACAGATAATCGAGATTTTATAGTATTCTGACCAAACGAAGGCTTCTCAAAGCTGCGTCATTGCATCAATTCTAATAACATGAATGTTTTCTTTAAAATAATTGGCTTTTTGATTTAAAAAAAAAACCCAAAACCGCAAAGGTTATTTATTGTAAACTAACACCAGCTTCGATTAATTGGCTGCTCTTTTGACCTGATTTTCTCAACCTGTGCTTTTAATGGAGAGCCCCTGTCCCTCCATCATTCCCCTTGTCCCACTGACCCCTTCTGCATCTATCAGAGAACAACCAGCAGCACAGATCCACTGGATCACTGAACTCTCACCTCCGCCTGCCCCATACAATACCGCACAGAACCACTTCAGAGCGAAAGACTCCTTTACACAATGGAGTTGTCACTCCTATCGCACCATAGCACACATGTACATGTGCAAGGAAAAGAAATTAGCGTGGCTCTCAATTACCTCCTGCAGATAGTCTGGAGTAAGAGTAGGTGTTAAGCTGAGCCTTCTCAGCAGTCATCCCTGCTTTGGTGGTTGTGAACGGTGGTGCCTGGTTGTTGTCGCTTTCAGTCCCTCCTCTCTTACCCCTGGACTGGTTGCCTTGAGCTTCTGTTGCCTTTCTAACCTTTCACCTTCTTCCCATCCCTTCAGCCCACTTCCTCCCTCTTTCCTTCCCTCCCTCCCTCCCTCCCTACTCCCTCATCCTGTCCTGTCCATCTCACCCTGTCCAACCTGCTGGAGTTGCGCCTCACCTCTCTTTCGCTTGTCCAGGATCTGCTCATGGGACTGAAAATAAGAGAGCCTCACACACACAGCAGTGTGGGTGTGAGAGAAGGATATTTGCTAAGCTTCTGTGGACCGTGGGAGCATAAAATAAAGTTCTCTGAAGCCTTGCATTCAGAGCTACTCAAATATGGTTGTTTTGGTCATTGGACGTTCAGCCGAACAGTTTGTGCCACTGTGTAGGGTGGAAAACGGACAGTATGACACGCCTCAAGATAAATATGCAATCTGAGAGTGTTCGGACAGTATTTATGGAAATTGACCACCTTTTTGAGTCAAAACAGAAGCTTAGGAAATTGACCAGGCAGCCTGCTGGCAGTAAGTGGTTTTATTCACAGCATGGCACTCTTAGGACATGGCACGATGATTCCTGTTAGAAATGCTGAAACTGGGAGACTGGACCCACTAGAGCAGAGAGATGTATAGAACTTAGAGCCAATTATCACGATCATTGTGGATAAAAATCACCCATTTCACTCTGGGCAAAACTTGTGTCCTCTCTGCAGAATGAACAAACGACCCAAAAATGACAGATCAGATTATCCAATCAGGATAAATATGCATGGATTTCACAGGCCTCTGCTGCTGTTTATACTTTTTTTTTATTATTATTATTTAATTAAGGAATAATCTTTCTAAAAAAAAATTTGCAATGATTTTTATTCCTATTATTTTTGTTTGTTTTTCCTGGTTTATTTCCTTCATGTTTAATAATCTAGTATCTGCGTACTGGCCGACTAAGCGTGTCATTTTTGGGTGGCATATGGAATGTGATTTTTCGAGCTCTTTGTAAAACTGCGTTGTCCCTTTGATTATCCAGTTTTGATTGGGTCGAACGAGCTAAGTGCTATTATGTAGTAATAGAAAGAAAGATAAGTGAATGAATACTATATCTGTACCCTTTATATTAGTCTTTGTTCGTTAAATGAAATGGCATTTTGTTTGAACTGAACAAAATAAGTCTGAGTTAAAAATGAATAAATGACTCGATAAGGAGACAGCAGCGCAGAGAGGTGAGAAATGAGACGTTTTAAACATGTTCACTTATCAGAATTATTTTAAAAATAAATCCGTAAACAAATGAATGTTTGAAATCATTCAGAAAGTTTGATCTGGGTTGTGGTTAATCTCAAGGCGAGTCCAGATTAAGCATGAACAAAATCCATCTGCTCCAATAGGATCTACGTTCACGCTTGTGATTATACACGTACGTAAATCTCTCTGTGCTGGTGCCTCTCCTGATTCATTTATTTATTGATTTTAACAGTGTTTGAGTTTGCACAATGATGCCATGTAACACGCATGTCCAGTTCAATTGCCAATGCACATTATGCACTTTTGAAAGCCATTTTCCCTCGCTTTTATATCTGTGTTGAATGTCATGAAAAATTGCAATGTCTATGTGACATTTAAATGTGTGCTAAATTCAAAGGCAACGTTCATTCTCCTAACAAATAACCTTAAACGGGGTTGTCTTTTAGACCATATTTGAATTTATTTAAACTACTCATACAAAAAAATTAGTTTTTGTAATGATTTTTTATCTTCTTACGGTATGATATACACTCACCGGCCACTTTAATAGGAACCTGTCCTTGATTCCAAGATCCCTGTTCTTGGCTGCAGGAGTGGAACCCAATGTGTTCTTCTGCTGTTGCATGCTGAGATGCTTTTCTGCTCACCACGGTTGTAAAGAGTTGCTATGAGTTACTATATCCTTCCTGGCAAGAAAGCTCGAACCAGTCTGGCCATTTTCCTCTGACCTCTCTTATCAACAAGGCGTTTGTTTCCACCCACAGAACTGTCGCTCACTCACTCGATGTTTTTTTTGTTTTTCGCACCATTCTGTGTAAACTCTACAGACTGATGTGTGTGAAAACCCCAGGAGATCAGCAGTTTCTGAAATACTCAAACAAACCAGCAGTCCATCTGGCTCAAACCAGCACCCATGCCACAGTGAAAGAAAGTCGCACTTTGAGATTTTTCCCATTCGGATGTTTGAACATTAACTGAAGCTCTTGATTTCTTTGTATCTGCATGATTTGATGCATTGTGCTGCTGTCAAGGGACTGGCGGATTACAGAACTGCATCAAACAGAACAGCCGGTGGATGGGTGTTCCTAATAAAGTGGCCAGTGAGTGTATAAGTATAGTGCTGTATAAGGGCTGAAGAAGTGTTACATTGATTGATTTGATCACGCGGAAGGTCAAGACAAGCTTTTTTTTTTTTTCTCTCCGCCTTGAAATTTTCCCGAATTACAGTATCAGTCCTTGTAACAGCAAATGGAGAGACCTTACCCCATATTTGCTAGGAGAATCCTACCATTCCACAGTATTAAATTAGCGTGCAAGGAGGGAATATGGCTCCACTGTGGAATCCGTGAAAAACATGCATGCTCAGCTAGCTGCCTGTCCCAGAGCTGCGGCTCAGCCAGCCTAACACAGTGTGTGAGCGTCCACAGCACGCTCCGCTCCTTGCTAATCACTGGTGGATGGGATCCTGAACAGGGCTGAGGGTGGAAGGGGATGGGGGAAAGCCCAGGGAAAGTGGGGGTTTGATATGATCAGTGTAGTCCTGTTCTTGCTTGCTTGTGGGTGGAGGAGCAGGTTATGTTACGGGTTTGCTGGGTTTTGTTGGGGTTTGCGTTGCCTATCTGTATGGCAGATATTTCTGCGATAATGCTTATAGCCCCAATCCTAAGATTATTACCCTTAATTCAGAGGTCATAATTAAAACTACATGTAGTGTCGTAGTTTTCTTTTTCCCCCAAAGACAAAATTTATGGAAACTCCCAAACCCTTTCATGCATAAATTATTTTGAAACATCCAGAGCTTAAAACTGCATGCAATATGAACTTTAATTATTCTCAACAGCACTTATACTTAAACAGTAATAAATGGATATAAACAAAAATTGTTAACATGTTGGGCAAAAATATGTATTACATTGACCAAATTTGCAGAACCTAAAGAGGCTTTGCACCGTCACATGACCCCACAGCAACGGTAACTAGGGTGCCATGACAGGGGGCATGCTTGCTGTGCTCCATTCAGCCGAGTTAGTTGTTACTGATCAGTATGGGAAGGTTTTGCTGGACGTGCAAATCATTCTTAATGAAACTAAGACATCAGATTTTTCAATTTACCAAAAGTAATTTGAGAAATTCGGGGGAAAAACTAGAGAGATTTCTAAACGTAGAGGGGAAAAACATTCAGCGGGACTCGGTATCGAACAGAGAGGTCAAAACCCCTATGGTATGCTCACTTCATTTCCACTCAGGTAAGGATTAAATATATAAATAAATTGTAGCGAAGCAAGAGAACAGTCACCTTATTCTGGAATAAAGAGCCAGGCTTGTTGGTATGGCAGTCAGAACACATACTCAATTGTAGTGACAGGCACTCTGTCCTCCCCTTCAGGAGGCACACCTGTGCACTTCACACACACACAGGCGTCCCTCAACCATACTTCTCCCGTACCAGGGTGCCCCACACACTCGTGCTTCACCCATCTTTGGGGCCACCTATCCTGGGGGTACCTCATCCAGCTCACACCTCCGATGGCCTCCCAACAAGCCATCCCACTTCTGACACCATCTCTAGTGAAGCAAGAGAACAGTCGCCTTGTCCTGCCTTGAACCCAGGTCTACAGAGTGCCAAACCTGCACCCTGACCACAACACCAAAGAGCCAGGCTCGTTGGTAGGGCAGTCAGAGCACATACTCAACTGTAGTTGTATTTGTGTCAACTGTAGTGATATTTCACAACTACAGCAAGGTGCTCATTCTTATCTGGTGAAGCGAGCATGAGCATCAACACAGCGGCTCTGCAGAGCCGCTTTCACCAAGGTGCATTTATATTCAGTCATTATGGGAAACACCGGATACTGATTTGAGTGCAATCAGCACATGCATATAAGGACACAGAGACTTTATGTATTATCATTGTCATGTTTGTTTCTAGCCATGTTTATGACTCTGCTTTTGGTTTCGTTTGTGTCTTGTTTTTGTAAATATCACACCTGCTAATAAACACTCTTCCTGCACTTAGATCCATCTACCACCACATACCTGACAGAATACGTCACAAAGTCTCTGTGAAAACAGCGTCCTTATCTGCACATGCTGATTGCACTCAAATCAGCATCAGGTGTTTCCCATAATGACTGGGTCCCAAGTGTGCACACAATGTGCTCCAAAGGATCCCCGAATGTAAACGCACCTCGGTGAAAGCGGCTCTGCAGAGCCGCTGTGTTGATGCTCATGTTCACTTCACCGGATAAGAATGAGCACCTTGCTGTAGTTGTGAAATAAATTTTTTTGGATCCTTACCTTCATGGAAATGAAGTGAGCATGCCATAGGGTTTTTGACCTCTCCGTTCGACACGAGTCCCGCTGAATGATTTTTCTCCCATTTTTCCCTTCTACGTTTAGAAATTTCTCTATTTTTTTCCTCCTGATGATGAATTACTTTTGGTGAATTTAAAAAGTCTGATGTCGTTGTTTTGTTCAAAACGATTTGCACATCCAAAAATGCAGCAAAACCTTCTTGTACTGATCAATAGCAATTAACTCCACTGAATGGAGCACGGCAAGCATGCCCCCTGTCATGGCGCCCTAGTTACCATTGCTATGGGGTCACGTGACGGTGCAAAGCCTCTATTGTTTTTAAAAAATATATTCTTAACATTTTCAGAATTTACCTTGTTTAGGAATGTTGCATGATACAGCTGAATCTAAGCTTTCATTAATTCATTATTAATGTTATAATTTTTAATATATCATTTTTGACAACTCAAAAAATCAGCATAATGATTTATGGTATATTACAGTAATACTCTCAAGTGATTGCATGCTCTTCAAAGCTGCCTTAAATTCCGAATCCCAATGAGACTAGAGCCATCCATGGGCGGGAGTCCAAGAAAGCAGAATTAGCCATGCTTTCTGGGTGGGAGGGATGGCATTACGCTAGCGTGACCAGATTTCCCTAGTCTGAAACCGGGACACTTTTGCGCGCGACCATGCTCGTGCACGCACACCTTTTTTTTACGTAAACGTGACACTCAGAGGGGTGCTCTTATCATTTTGTTGAAGCTCACATTTATCAACATCTCACATGAAATAAAACAAACAGGCATTTTGTTATCTAGTAGCATAGTGGTATACAGATCAGTTAAATTATGGTCAGACAACAGATTTTGTAATGGCTGAGAATAGGCCAGGCTATGTCCATAGGCCAAATTTAAACTGATTTATTTCACCTGTTTGTGAGAACACCAAGAAGAATGCATTATGCACATGTAGGCTATATCTCTAAAATTGTATGCACTATAGCATGAACTTAAAAAGTAGATATGTGACCTCAACATAGCCTAGGTCAGAATCAACCTTACTAACCATTCCCCACAACTGAATGAATAAAGCAAGAAGATGTGTACAAAAGTGAACACTTTAATGGAAGGTGCAACAAGCTGTTCAACACAGCAATATGGCCAAACTGTCAGAATGGTATGTTAAACAGAAACAAAAAAGAGACAAGTGATTTGAGAATATACACTCAAACAAAACAGCAATAAAGGAGGAGAGGGGCGACAGCCCGAGGAAAGCCCCCACAGGAGCGCACAGCATTTGCAACATAGGCTACCCAACTCAGTACAAGAACAAAGCACAGGAACAAAGCTAAGGCGACTGTCAATCCACCCAACTTGTGTTTAGCCGTTTTAATGTGATCCTGTATATCGGCGTTACCACCATGGGCTACGGAGAAGGAACACTTACAGTGTGTGCAGTAGGCTTCGTGCGCATTGTTCTGCGCCTCTCGGAGGAAGGGGTAGGTGCCCTGTAAATCTTTGGAAAAGGGACATTTTCTTTTTGGCATAATTGCTGCGGCATTACTGCTGCTAGACAAAGAGCATTCGCGCCAGTTAATGTTTATTTTATTGTTGCATGGCAACACATTCTGTTGTCTGGAATAATGTGGCTAAATAAACACCCATGCCACAGGGCCAGGGGGCAGTAACCAGGAAAGTTTGCGATTCCTGTCAATTCATCAAAATAGTAAATGCAGACATTTCTCTGCTAATGATTCCCACGCTGCTCAGTCGCAAACGTCGCGAGTGGCGAAAACCGGGACATATCCGTGTCCCGACAGACTTTTGTCGGGACTCGAGACACACAACCCTAAATCGGGGCTGTCCCGGTAAAACCGGGACGTCTGGTCACCCTACATTACGCTCTTCCCTGTCAATCACAGTGACATTCGCCAATCATAGGCATCTATGAGCTCATGTATGAGGAAGAGGGCAGATAGCACTTTCCTCCCAGTGTGTTAAGAGCAGCAGTTTGAAATGGTGCAGGTCGCTGGCTAAATGTGTCTCGGAGGAATCACATGTTAGCATTCACAACTGCTGTTTTAGTAGCTGTTGTATGACCAGGGAGAGATGGCTGGTGGGATGGAATTAGCAAGTGACCAAATTAGAGAGAAAAATTATGCATGAAAGTGTTACAATCAGTTTTATATGGCTGTTTGCTTGGAGTACACTCCTCCCACAGTATTTATTCTGTGATTACCTTAAAAAGACTATATTGAGCCATACAAATATGACGCTGCATTATATATGTTTGTTCATAGCTGGTAGTAATTGTGATGAGTGTGTGTGTATATAGTTTCTAGGCCCTCACGCAGCACTGCATTGTCTCTTCCACTCTTGCTCTAGGTTGTAGTCAACGCCTTGGTTGGTGCCATCCCTTCCATTATGAATGTGTTGCTGGTTTGCCTCATCTTTTGGCTGATTTTCAGTATCATGGGCGTCAACCTGTTTGCTGGGAAGTATTACTACTGCTTCAACGAAACTTCCGAAGAATACTTTAAACTACACGTGGTGAACAACAAGTCACAGTGCATAGAGCTCATGAGATTGAACTACTCTGAAGTGCGCTGGAAGAATGTCAAGATTAATTTTGACAACGTGGGTGCCGGCTATCTGGCTCTGCTCCAAGTGGTGAGCTTCTTTGGTCATGACACTCATGCTAGCAATCGATATTTCCAGAACATTCTTTTTTTTATGTCTTTATGTTTGTGGTTGGGTGACAGGGTTTGTTTGAATGAGGGACTGTAATATATTTGAATATTTCTCTTCATTCACACCAGTGTTGCAGTCGAGTCACTAAACCTCGAGTCCAAGTCCAGTCTCGAGTCCCCAGTGTTCAAGTCCAAGTCATTAAAAAAAATTTGAATTGAGTCAAGTCCGCTATTGATCCGAATCGAATCCGAGAACAAGACTCCAACAGCACCATTTGACGGTGGCTGTTTTAGCGCCATTAATATTAGTTTGTTCCTGAACATGACATATGAACAGGTGAATGTGCTTCTCTCTGTCAGGGAGTGTGAAGTATTCTGTCAGAGATGGTTGGGAGATGGATGTAAGTGCAGAAGGTGTGTTTATTAATACAAGTGAAGACAGAAACAATTCAGAACGGCAGGCAAAATCGTGAAACAGGCAATAGGTCGCGCGAGGCACAAACAGGCTATCGTAGACTCGGCAGAATCAAAGACGAGAAACAGGAAATCAGGGATCAGGAAACCAAACAAGGAAATAAGGCTCGGTAATGTATCAGCAACGCAACTCAATACTTCGCAAAGTAAGTGTGTTTTTACAGTTTTTATATAGGCGTGCTGATTGTGCCTTAAAGGAGAACTGAAGTCATTTTTAAACTTGCTTTATTTCTTAATTAACGGCTTATTCAATTACGTTTTCGGTTTTAGTAACCTTATATCGTGAATCTTATTGGCAACTAATTGCAATTAAATATTATACTTATCGGCCTATTCGGTTTTTAGCCGTGTTGAATGTAGTTCGTTCGGTCCACGGCAGGCGTCACTTATCTGCGCGATCTTCACGAGACTTGTGCGAGACTTCGAAACGTGACGTGTCAGCCAGGTGTCAGTGCCGCCATTTTGAAAACTGTTTTCCAAACGAAATATTGCACAAAAACGAGTTTAAATGACAATTACTGCCTACTTTTTTCAAACTTTCCTGATTGCTATCAAAACAAACAAAACGTCCGGCTTGATTACGTCAGCATTCGAAAGAGGGCGCGCGCGTCTTTTGACAACGTTGGTAGATGTTGGTGACTTTGATTTCCGCTGTATGTTTTACTTCCGTCCTACGATGTCTCGCACAGGTCTCAACGGATCTCGTTTACGGCCATCGCTTTGACATATGGACTGATATATTACAGAGCATATTTCAAACACTCAGAACTTGCTATAGCAGCGACAAAATCGCGATCAAAAATGCATTCCGATATTTAATAAAATGAGATAAATAGAATTTTGAGAATAAAAAATTTGCCTTCAGTTCTCATTTAATTCTGTGCAGGTGCGAGTTGTTTATGCCGCGCACGTGTGACAGTCCAATATAAATATCTTATGCCAAATTATTATGGCATGTTATAAAAAAATAATGAAAAAAATCCGAGTCCTTGTCTCCAATTTACGAAATCGAATGCAGTTAATGCACGAGTCCGAGTCTGAGTCATCAGTGCTCAAGTCCAAGTCGAGTCACGAGTCCTTAAAATTAGGGCATGAGTCGGACTCAAGTCCTAGTCCTGGACTCGAGTACTACAAGAGTGATCCATACACAGCCATACGTATTCACACCAGGGGCAATTTATCAGGGCCAGTCCACAGATTGGTCTGTTTTTGGAAAATGGGAGAAAAACAGAGAACCAAGAGGAAATTCATGCAAACATAGGAAAAACATAAGGCATTAAAATAAGCTCAGGATCAAGCCGAGGACCCTGAAGTTGTGTGGTGGCGACGCTAAAACATATTTAATGGATGATTTGTTGTTGTTTTTTTTATTATATATATCATAGGCTACTTTCAAAGGTTGGATGGACATTATGTATGCAGCTGTTGATTCACGAAAGGTATGAATAGGAATATCGGTATCTGTTTTCTGTTGTTTGATGACTTTTGTAGAATTCAAAACTAACTCTTTCATTTGTTGTATAATCTCAGTTGGAAGACCAGCCCTTGTACGAGGACAACATTTATATGTACCTTTACTTTGTCATCTTTATTATTTTTGGCTCGTTTTTCACTCTCAACCTGTTTATTGGTGTCATCATCGACAATTTCAACCAGCAAAAGAAAAAGATAAGGGCTCCTCTCTTTTTCTTCATTTTCGATTGATTTGAATATTTACTGTTTGGTAGCATGTACATTCTCTAAAACTGATTGTAAAAATTGATTGTAACCAAAGATTGTCTGTTCCTATACTTTGGAGGTCAGGATATTTTCATGACAGAAGAACAGAAGAAATACTACAACGCAATGAAGAAACTTGGTTCAAAGAAGCCACAAAAACCCATACCGAGACCTCAGGTAGTACACACCCATACACAGCTGCACACACAACAGTAAAGGTACGTTTTGGAACTAATCTCGAGTCTCTAATATTTGTCCTGTAGAACAAGATCCAGGGAATGGTGTTTGACTTTGTGACGCAGCAGGTCTTTGACATCTCGATCATGATCCTCATCTGTCTGAACATGGTGACCATGATGGTAGAAACAGATGATCAGTCACAGGAGACAGAAAATATTCTGTACTGGGTGAACTTCATTTTCATTGTGGTCTTCACCTCTGAATTTGTCCTCAAGCTCTTTGCCTTGCGTCATTACTATTTCACCAATGGTTGGAATATCTTTGACTGTGTTGTGGTCATTCTTTCTATAGTCGGTAAGTCCCTCTCCGTTTTGTAAGGTCTGTAGATGATTGTGCAGTATAATCCTGTTTCCTCTGCTCATTTGTGTCTTTCGTATTTGTGTCTTACAATAGGTATGTTCCTGGCAGACATGATTGAGAAGTACTTTGTGTCACCAACACTGTTCAGGGTTATTCGTTTGGCTCGAATCGGTCGTATCCTGCGTCTGATCAAAGGCGCCAAAGGCATCCGGACTTTACTGTTTGCCTTGATGATGTCACTGCCAGCTCTGTTCAACATCGGCTTGCTGCTCTTCCTGGTCATGTTCATCTTCTCCATCTTCGGCATGTCTAACTTTGCTTATGTGAAACGGGAATCTGGAATCGATGACATGTACAATTTTGAGACATTTGGAAACAGCATGATCATTCTGTTTATGATCACCACCTCAGCAGGGTGGGACGGCCTACTGGCTCCAATCCTCAACTACCCTCCAGACTGTGATATTAACAAGGAGAACCCGGGTACCTTGGTAAAGGGCGACTGTGGAAATCCTTCTGTGGGCATTTTCTTCTTTGTCATGTACATCATTGTGTCTTTCCTGATTGTGGTAAATATGTACATCGCCATTATCCTGGAAAACTTTAGTGTGGCGACAGAAGAGAGTGCTGATCCGCTGTGTGAAGATGACTTTGAGTCCTTCTATGAGATCTGGGAGAAGTTTGATCCTACAGCATCGCAGTTTATTACGTTTGCAAAGCTCAGTGACTTTGCTGATACTCTTGAGCACCCCCTACGGGTGCCTAAGCCCAACACGATAGAACTCATTGCCATGGACCTGCCCATGGTGAGTGGAGACCGAATTCACTGCCTGGACATCCTGTTTGCCTTTACCAAGCGTGTTCTTGGTGACAGTGGTGACCTGGACATGATGCGGCAGCAGATGGAGGAGCGCTTCATTTCCGCCAATCCCTCCAAGGTATCTTTCGAGCCCATTACCACCACGTTGCGGCGCAAGCAGGAGCACATGTCTGCTTCGGTCATCCAGCATGCTTACCGCGCCCACCTTGTACGCCGAGGCTTCATTTGCAAGCGGCTCATAAGCAGCGACAAGCTGGAGAATGGAGGGACCAACCAGGAGAAGAAGGAGGACACACCCTCCACTGCCTCGCTGCCCTCCTACGACAGCGTAACCAAACCCGAGAAAGAAAAACTGGATGAAAGCGAAAGCAAAGGCAAGAACGGCAAAAACCAAAAAGACATCAAGGAATCAAAGTGTTAGAACTATGCCAATGGTTATAGCCAAAACAAGACACAATTGTGATGACACTCTATCAACTCTAACAAATGTAAGGGAAAATAATTTTCAATGAAACCCACAAAAGCGGAAAAAAAAGTTGTTTATAGACATTTCAGATGCGCCAGTGCAGAGAAAGCAGCTTGGTTTCTTACCACTTTGATTACGACCAAATCAAACCCTAATGAGCTTACAGTGTGGCGTCTGTACTCAGCGACCAAGATTTTACAACTTGACAAAGCAACTAAAAACACGATGAAAGGCCCGTTGAAGATGTCTACGTTAGGGACCACCACCCATAGATTATACACCACCCCGTGTGGAGTTTATCATTCCTATGCTACAGATTTGCCCCTTATAAACACTGCCGAAATCCAGTGGGAAACCCCCCACTCGGTACAGACAAATTCCTGGAACATTGTCCTTTGACCAGAAAGGGACAAATTACAGTATAGTGGACTGGAGTGAGAGGGGAAACTGAGGAAAATGACAAAACTAGGAAATTATGCAAGGGTAATGTGAGATGAATATATGTGCATCTTATTGGGGAAACAAAAATGGAGGTAAAAAGAAACATTTGGCCCATGTCGCTAGTCTTTTCATCATCTCTTTGTTATACTTGCATCAAAAAAAAAAAAAAAAACCAGACATTTTATACATAGACTTCCACACTGCAAATTGGGTTGGGCTCATTAATCAGGGGTTTTGACTTGGGCTGTAAGGGACTTGCTCAGATCGAGTTCCAGATAAACAAGTAACTAATTGTGCTCGTACAGTGCATAGAAATGACTTGCATGGTGGCATGTTTTGATCAGAAATCATGCATGTATAATCATAGTCCACTTGACACTTCTACTCTGACCACAGATGTGGCTTAACCATACGTTCGAGGCTGAGCGCAGGTAAATATTTCAATAGAAATGACTGGAAAGGGGAAAATTGATAATACTCAAAAAATTGTTCTGGTTGTACCTATTCTACCATAAACATTGCTTTGGAACTAACCAACTTTCAGATCATGCAAAATCCATATAGTTAGAGTCAGTGGATTATCAAAGGCTTTTTTTTTTTTTTAATTCTCTATATATTGTGGTACACTTGAAGCATTTGTAGGTCCACTTACAGACTTTCACTACCCCAGACTTTAGGACATTTTGATTAGGTTTCTATTCAAATCAAAGTCTTGGTCAACTAAACCTTGGTTTCTTTTCATTTCACACCAGCAATATGATTTGGTCCTTAATTTCCAGTCTTGTACCATGCAATCAAGGGTCTACAAAGTTTGCAGTAAGCCACCATGCCATCTGTAATTTCTTACAATACTTTGTCAGCTGGGACCAGACCTCTCTTTGAGGCGACCTCTTTAACACACTTTTTTTTTTTTAATGTTGTCTCAGTCTGTTTGTTTTAAAGGTAATGCACAATCATGGTGTCCATATCAGGGGTTGTATGTTTTGTTAGATGTGCGTTTTGTCCTGGAGACACTCGGGAGAGCAATAGGATAGCTGCTATGAATGGATCTACTGGGTGGCTTTCTGAATAATAGAGTAAATATTGACAAGACAAAATGTGTAGTATGGAACGTATGCAGAGTGGATGTTCTACAATGAAGCGATAAAAAGGAACAATCCAGGTTATGGTGAAGGATGCTTGCGTCGGTGAATATTATGCAAATATGATTTTAAAAAATCATCCATTTTTTAAATACTGTTTGTCTACATGGGAAAATTGTCTATACCGTATGGCACCATGGAAACTATGTGTCTTGAGCAAACTGCCATCCACTTTTGCTCTGAATGTGAAATGTTTTTAAAGTTTGGAAAAAGAACAAAATGCCATTCCTTCTGTGTTTTATTTATTCTTTGTTTCTACTCATTATGCTGGGGGCTATTCGAATGTCTAGCTGTAAGCATTACAGGGAACCAGAGATGTTTTACAAACAGGAACAACCAAGATCAGTCGTCAGTCTTTTCTCACAAAGGAAAAGGTGAAGTGACAATTTTTTATTGTTCGAACTCGCTTTTACCTGCCAAGCTCTTCTCTGCCCTCATTACCCCATACACATAGAAGGTGAAAGGTGATGACCCTGAATCACTGAAGCCACTAGAATCCACACCATCAGAGCCTGAGTGTGTGTGTATTTAGTGTTTACAGCCCAGATTCCTCTCCCTGTCAGACCTGTTTGTTGGTCTGTGGACTGCCTGAGATCTCCTGAGTGGGAACTGTGGACTCCAATCCAAATCGGTGCCCAGTGAAAATCACAGGCGGCCATGCAGTTTCTCCTGACGCATCCCTTCCTCCTCGAATGCGATTGTACCGTGTCGTAAAAATCACACACACTCTATGACATGTTAATGTATGGTTCTGTGGGAGCTATGATGTCCATGGCACAATTGCTGAAAAGTAGAGACTACAAATAACACTTGAGAAAGACGACAAGTATTGTAATATATGCTTTTGTTTTAACCGGCATGCTTTGTTGTGGTTTTTGTAAATACAGAATTTTACAGATTAAATGACTACTATTAATCGGTTAACGAATTATAATGATAACAATAATACATGAATGGCTTCCAGCTAATGCCCTTGTCAAATTTATCTTTTTTTTTTTTTAATTGATCACGTCAAACTGTCGGGGGAATAACTGAATGATCTATTGTACCAAGGATACTATATTAGACAAACTATATAAATATATATATATATATATATATATATATATATATATATATATATATATATATATATATACGTAATATATGTATATGTATGAAAGCATATATATAAAAGAGCACTGTCCGATTTTTGTTTATATATGCAACATGTCCAGTGGATGTCAATTTCTTTTTGTGTTTGGGGAACAAATTCACTCACACACACACACTTTTTATTGGAGCTGCTTGGAACTCATTACTGTATGATGATTATGATTACACTACCAGCACACCTTTGTGAATCCTAAGTCCTGTCACAGCCACACACAGTGCGCGTACGCTCCGTCCGACCTTCAGCCAACGTTCACCCAGATTCAGAAGAACTCAACAGTTGCTGACATGCTGACATGATGTCCCCTGTTTCTTTTAGTACCGTGACTCCCGGATCAGAACAATGGCTGTAATACCTTTTAAATCATTTGTTTGTTCTTCTTCAGTTCCTTGTTTCTAGTGCTACTTCACAAATTATGTGTACCTTTTTCTATGTTTCTGCAATTTCTCAAATGCATTTTTCCCCCCGGAGGATGGTGCCATACCAAACGACCTGCAGAAGGGAAAGAGATTGGAAATGAAAATGGAGCACAATGCAAATCAGGGACTTTAGTGTGTCCAAAGTGTCTGATATACTGCCCGAGGAATGCCGACACAAAACAAGGGGAAAACAACCCACTAGATTTGATGTTACAATGATATTTCTGTGCTTTGTGTATCATCCATTTGGCTTGTGAGGGAAAAAAATTGCTTGCTTTCTGATATTTTTTTTTTCTTTCCCCCGTCTGAACTCACTTTTGTATCAGTATTTGGTTACTGGACAATTTCATTTTGAGCATGATAGAAATGCTTTTCCATTTTGCTGAAAAATAAGTGCTTTTCAAACTGTTGCTATTGTTTGACACAGTGTTGTAGGAGGACATGCTATGGTGTGTGTGGCAAAACCACTTGGACTCTTAGTACGAACATATAAAATTGTCTTCATTTGAGCACGAACCTTTTTATTAACAATAAAGCAGCCTTCCAGTTATAAAATGTGTCAACTGCTTTTATTGAGGAATAAAAAAACACACCAGGCTGTTGACCAGCTAGCCATCAGCATCCATGTTCTATCGAATCATAATTACCTCCCTAAAAGCACTGCTACTGAGCAGAACCTTACGGTAAATGTGGTATTAATCAGGCTTGTAGTACTCGAGTCCAGGATTCAAACTCGAGCCCGACTCGTGACTTAACTTGGACTGGAGCACTGATGACCAGAGGTGGACAGTAATGAAGTACATTTACTTGAGTACTGTACTTAAGTACACTTTTTGAGTATCAGTACTTGAGTATTATTTTTTTTGAAAACTTATGACTTTAACTTCACTACATTTGAAAGACAAATATCGTACTTTTTACTCCACTACATTTCTGTCAAGGTCCTCGTTACTCATTACTACGAAGCAGATTTGAAAGTGGATGTTTTTTCTTTTCTTTTCTAAAATGTGATTGGTTTCTTCCCAGGTGACACTGAGACAGCCGATCAGTAATCAGTAGGGTCATGTCACATCTATAGACTGTATAAAATCAAGCACAATTATTTCTCAACAGCGTTATTTGAACACAATCAGTTGATGGCAGAATGGAAGGAGGTGGTTCTTCTGAGGAATGCATGCACTCATGGCTTTACGTAGAACCCATCTCATCTCATCTCATTATCTCTAGCCGCTTTATCCTGTTCTACAGGGTCGCAGGCAAGCTGGAGCCTATCCCAGCTGACTATGGGCGAAAGGCGGGGTACACCCTGGACAAGTCGCCAGGTCATCACAGGGCTGACACATAGACACAGACAACCATTCACACTCACATTCACACCTACGGTCAATTTAGAGTCACCAGTTAACCTAACCTGCATGTCTTTGGACTGTGGGGGAAACCGGAGCACCCGGAGGAAACCCACGCAGACACGGGGAGAACATGCAAACTCCACACAGAAAGGCCCTCGCCGGCCACGGGGCTCGAACCCGGACCTTCTTGCTGTGAGGCGACAGCGCTAACCACTACACCACCGTGTCGCCCCCCTAGA
Source organism: Neoarius graeffei (assembly GCF_027579695.1). Lineage (NCBI taxonomy): Eukaryota > Metazoa > Chordata > Actinopteri > Siluriformes > Ariidae > Neoarius > Neoarius graeffei. The sequence goes on along the minus strand of NC_083581.1, from coordinate 70,147,445 downwards.
ACCCATGTTTCAGTTTTCTGAAAGGATTAAAGATATGTTTCGTTTTAAATGTTTGCTTTGTTTGCCGAAAACGAACCACATCACGGCCCACAAAAACTCTCCATCCAACCTGCGGGAGCATATTGAGGTATATAAACGTTTTATTCCAAGAGAAAACTTGCAGCGAAATTGTCTGTGCATTTAGAGCTAGCAATAACATTGCAATAGCTATGCAGTCTGGTTAGTCAAATGGCTTTCTATGGATTTGCCTGCCAAGTTGCCGTAGCCTTGTCCACGGCTAACGTTAACACATACGGTAGCTAGTTAACTTGGACACTGTTAGTTAGCATGAAAAAACGGAGTTACGCTAAAATGAATAACATTAACTTATCTGAAGTCCTTTCAGAAATGTGTTTTAGCGTAATCTTGCCAAATAAACAGAATGTAGAAATCTTTATTTTCTAGTAGTGTTAGCTACCCAATATGATTTTGAATTTGAAAAAAGTTTGCTAGCATGTTAGGTGGAGATTCACTGACTGGCGAGCTTAACGTTAAACCACCATGATGGCACGGCATGCGTTCATTTTGTGAATTCGCATTTCTGTCCTTCATAGTGGCATTAGGTTTTGTAAGCACTGTGGCAATAATACAGCAATGCGTTGACAGAAAATGTACTTTTAATACTTAAGTATTTTAACTTAAGTAAAAATTTGACTGGACAACTTTCACTTGTATCGGAGTAACATTTGACCAGTGGGATCTGTACTTTGTCCACCTCTGGTGATGACCCGGACTCATCCATTAACTGCATTCGGACTTGTAAATTGGAGATGAGGACTCGGATTTGTTCTTTATTTTTTGTAACATGCCATAATAATTTGGCATAAGACATTTATATTTATATCTACCTTAATTTTTATACGAATTTCGTGCAAGAGAATGCACATTCACCTGTTCATATGTAATTTTCAGGAACAAACTAATGTTAACGGCGCTAAAATGCCCGGAGAGAACGCTCCAGGGTTGTCTGCTTTGCTTATATAGACTTCTCGTGCAGTGGGAAAAATGCACTGCGATGTGTTCCATATGTAGAAGAACTATCGAGGGGACGACCTCGAACTTCAATTGTCATTTGGCAAGACTCCACCCAGAGAAGGAATTGACACGCTATGTTCATTGCTCTGTTGATAGTGGGCGGGGCTCGCTTGCTAAGCGATGAACTAGCTAGTGTTAACCCTCTCTCGTGTTATTTGCCCTGTTGATAGTGGGCGGGGCTTGCTGAGCGATGAACAAGCTTTTTATCTGTAGCCCAGTAACTAAAATGGGGCAGTCGAGCAGAAATGTTAGTCCAACACAGTAGCAGAGACGCTTTCGCATAAAGGCAGCAACAGCCACCGTCAAATGGTGCGGAAGGAGTCTTGTTCTCGGACTCGACTCGAAACTTTCTTTAATGACTCGGACTTGAGCACTGGGGACTCGAGACTGGACTCAGACTCGAGGCTTAGTGACTCAACTCCAACACTGGTATTAATGCATTGCCTTTATTTTTGGGTAGTGTGCTCTACACTTGAGTGTGTGTGTGTCTATATCATACCTGTCAACCCTCCCGTTTTTCCCGGGAAATCCCTTATTTTGACTTATTTCCCGCTGTCTTCCCGTTTTTTTATTTTCCCGAAAATATCCCGTATTTTCACATTATATAAAAGTCCCGTATTTTCACAATATAAAAAAGTCGGTAGGTCCAGAATTCATGATGCGCCTCTGACAGGAGTTTACAGCAGGAAGTCGGGCCATGAATTCATGTCCCCGCCCTCTCAGGCATCAGTAATTACATAACTACATCCGGAGGCGAGGCTGAACAAGTGATTAGGTCCAGTGTTGCCAGATTGGGCGGCTTCCCGCCCAAGTTGGGCGGTTTCAAGTGCATTTTGGTGGGTTTTGAACATATTTTGGGCTGGAAAACGTCAGCAGTATCTGGCAACACTGATTAGGTCTGAGGTGAAGATGGCGATGCTAATAGCTAAGAAAAACATTAGCCTCTCTTTCTTTCTTTGATGATTTCAACAAGTGCGTGGCTGGAATGTTCCCAGACTCTTCCATCGCAAAGAAATTTTCCATGGGGAAAACGAAAGCCTCCCAAATAATGAAAGGTAAGCTACACATGTTTACATTAAGTATGTCCTGGCTAAGACCTCATAAATAGCCTAGTGTAAACTAATTGGTGTATTAACTGTTTTATCCACTCATTGTCTATTTTATTTTCTATCTGAAACTTACCCATTTTAAATCACTCTTGGTTTAATATCTTATATTACTCTCTCTTTATTACATCTAGTGTCTCTTTATTACATCTATCTATCTATCTATCTATCTATCTATCTATCTATCTATCTATCTATCTATCTATCTATCTATCTATCTATCTATCTAGTGTTCCGAGGCCATGACTATGGTAAAGCCATAATAAATTGCAATGGAATTGAATTTATTGACTGGTTATATAATGACCTTTCTTATTTTAACATAAGATACGTATTTTAGCCCTTAATTTGGGAAATAACTGGTACCACTGAAAGCAAATAAAAATAAATGTATAGTTTATTCACAAATGCACTCTATAAACCATAAACATATTGAGTTTGGGTCTTGGCTATCACCAACATGCACCAGAGTACAGGAAATCACAAATACTAGATAGAAAATTGCCCCCATTCAACTACACACCCACTTTTGGTGAAGGGTATGACTTTCCGAAATTTTCCCTTATTTTGAATTAAAAATCTGGGAAATATCCCTTTTTTTCAAACCTCAAAGTTGACAGGTATGGTCTATATAATGAGCCATCTTCCCATGTGCCAGAGACTCACAATGGATTTTGACAGTGTCATGAAAATTTGCTGGACTCTGCACATCTCTACACTAAGTCATGTTTTTGCAGGCTGATCAATACAAAGCCATCAGCTGTGTGGTGAGGTATCCGCATTCCTACTGTAACTGCCTCGCCTCAGAAGCCCCATGAGGATTTGATCTAAGCTCCTTGCTCTCAGAGTGGTTAATCCGCATTTCTCCAGCATAGCATTGGAGAAATGTGTTGTGTCACAGGAAGCTTATCTTGGTAAAGAGAGGCAAAAGAATCGACGCAGTACAGTACTGGAGCCTCTCTTGGCCTCTCCCTCACCAAGTCCCTGCTGATAAGTCACATGCTTTCCTCTCATGTTTACTCTCCAGGTCTGCTTTTCCTTCTCGAAAAATCTCAGACCTTATGCTGCTGATTTCCCTGCAGTTTTTTTAAAAAAAATCCATTCATGCAAACTGGTGTTGAGCTCCAAATGTCTGTGTCCAGCCCCTTTTTCTGTGTTTTTGGTGTGTGCATGTGTGGTAAAAGGAAGAGAGTGTGGAAAGGGAGTGGGAGGGAGGCAGGGTGCGGCGAAGCACTGCAGTGCAGATAAACGAATGCGCCATTAGTGGCTGAGTCAGCAGCCTACTCCCAGCTCAGCCCCCCGCCTGCACCAACCTGCGCCTCAACGCACTTTACACGCATGCACCATACAGTATGGTTCTGGCACTAAAATGGGAGCATGGATGTGGGGGACAACACAGGCTCTGCTGTGAATAACGGTTTTGTATTAACATGGAACGTAATTTGAGAACACACTTGCACACACACTTTCTTTTGTAAAGCATTTAAGCACAGTGTACTATTAAGATTTTACAATGCTCCTTATGAAGATCACGCACTCATAATGAGCATGTTTAGAAGACACAGCCAGCTTGGTAAATTATTAAGCATTGCTAAACGGTGTGGTGCTTTGAAGCTCCATCCTAAGGAAGATGGAAATGACTCATTGCACGGCATGTGCCGTGCCAAAATTCCCTTTTAGTCCACCTACCATGCTTTTGTAAGGCTGGACTGACTCTGCTATAGGCTCCACCTAGTGTCTGTACAGGCTGTGTGTGTGTGTACTGTGGATTATGGGTAATGGATGCACTACGGGTCAATCTCATCTATATATACACTTAAAGATTGATGAAAACTGATAGTTCCTGTGCCTAGGTTAAATCATGTCTATTGTAGTTCTCAAGTAAGGAATAAAACATGACGGAGAATATGGTTATCAAAAAATGGTGTGATGTGGCTCAACTTTAAAGCAGAGTTACAGTTTTCGCCCTGAAGTTGAATATGTAAAGAATATTGGCTGGCTTTTTGGCGGCATGGTGGTGTAGTGGTTAACGCTGTCGCCTCACAGCAAGAAGATTCTGGGTTCGAGCCCAGTGACCGACGAGGGCCTTTCTGTGTGGAGTTTGCATGTTCTCCCTGTGTCTGCGTGGGTTTCCTCCGGGTGCTCCACAGTCTGAAGACATGCAGGTTAGGTTAATTGATGGCTCTAAATTGACCGTAGGTGTGAATGTAAAGGTGTGTGAATGATTGTTTGTCTCTGTGTCAGCCCTGTGATGACCTGGTGACTTGTCCAGGGTGTACCCTACCTCTCACCCATAGTCAGCTGGGATAGGCTCCAGCTTGCCTGTGACCCTACACAGGATAAGCGGCTACAGACAATGGATGGATGGATGGCTTTTTTCATGGTATATCAGGTATATTCCATTGCTAAATTATTATTATTATTATTATTATTATTATTATTATTATTATACATTCCTTTTGGGTGATGGCAAAATGGAGTGTGAGATGGACGGGGGACTGGGGTGGCATCAGCAGTAATGCGGGCATTGTACTGGTCCGTTGTGGTGAAGAGGGAGCTGAGCCGGAAGGCGACGCTTTCGATTTACCAGTCAGTCTACGTTTCAACCCTCACCTATAGTCATGAGCTTTGGGTAGTGTGGCTGAAATGAGCTTTCTCTGTAGGGTGGCTGGGCTCACCCTTAGGGTGAGGAGCTCAGACATCCAGAGGGATCTCGGAGTAGAGCTGCTGCTCCTTCATATCAAAAGGAGCCAGCTGAGGTGGTTCGGGTACCTGATTAGAATGCCTCCTGGGCGCCTTCCTTCAGAGGTTTTCCAGGCATGTCCAACTGGGAGAAGACCTTGGGGTAGACCCAGACACGCTGGAGAGATTATATGTCTCATTTGGCCTGGGAGCGCCTTGAGATCCCCCAGGATGAACTGGAAAGCGTTGCTGAGGAGAGGGATGCCTGGAATACCCTGCTTAGCCTGCTGCCACTATGACCTGACTTCAGATAAGTGGAAGAACATGGATGGATGGATTCCTTTCGGGTGTTCAATGCATCTTTCTCTTTCAAAATTCTCTCAATCTTCTGTATTTAACAAAACAAACCTGGTGGACATGTTTGTTTACAAATTGTCACAGTTGCTCGCTAGCGCAGAAGTTTTACATCTCCGACGTGTGATGTCACATTGTTTTGACAACCGTGCAATATCATAAACGATATTCAATGCTCATTCTCCATTGGGTAGAGTGACGTAAGGTAAGTACACGTAGGATAAACGATATGCTAACAATATTGCACGCTATCAAACTAAATGAACGAAATCCGCTAGAAGGGAATAGAATACATGTTTTTGTTCCATCGAAAAAGTGTCCTGTATGGATAATAATTTCAAATAACTGCACATTCTGAAGTGTTTTATTCCTGTTATAACACATTATGTTTAACATTGTGATACATCAGCAAACATTAGTTAGTTCCTGTCATAATGTATGTTACAGCAGCTATCACAAGCACTTGTTTCTCGCACTAGCATTTCCTTTCTTTCTCTCACTCTCTCGTAATAAGGCAAGAAAAGCTTGTCATGTTACGAAGGAACCACAAAGCCTGACATCCTGAAGACTTAAATTTAAAACTTCACCTCTGACTGACACTAATTATTATTGCAGTATTTACTGTATTTAAGGGTGGCATGGTCACAGCAAGAAGGTTCTGGGTTTGAGCCCAGTGGCTGACTGGGGCCTTTCTGTGTGGTGTTTGCATGTTCTCCTCATACCTGTGTGGGTTTCCTCTTGATTCTCCGGTTTCTTCCCACAGTCCAAAGACATGCAGATGAGGTTAATTGGCTACTCTAAACTGCCCATAGGTGTGCCTGTGTACCTGCCACCAGATGAGGGTTTGGGTCCCTCTGGTGTGCTATAATCACTCATGAGAATTCATGGACGCTAGTTGATGGCTTCCTGGATTACCGACCCTCCATTATGAGGATGGCAGCAGACAGACTATATTTAAGGCACTTATACACACTCACTGAACGTTTTCTTAGAACACTATACCAATACTAGGTAGGGCCTCCCTTTGCTCTCAAAACATTCATACCATGGAGTCCACAAGATGTTGGAAACATTCCTTTGAGATTCTGGTCCACGTTGACATGATTGCCTCATGCAATTCCTGCAGATTTTCAGGTGCACTTTTATGCTGCAAATCTCCCGTTCTACTACATCCCAAATGTGTTCGACTGGATTCAGATCCGGTGACTGGAAAGGCCACTGAAGAACACTGAACTCATTGTCGTGTTCATGGAAGCAGTTTGAGATGACTTCTGCTTTGTGACATGGTGCATTATGATGCTGAAAATAGCCAGTAGAAGATGGCATGAAGAGATGCGCATGGAAATCAACAATACTCAAATCAGCTGTGGCATTCAAGTAATGATTGATTGGTAATAACAAGCCAAAGGTGTTCCAAGAACACGTTCCCCAAATCATTACACAACCTCCACCAGCCTGGACTGTTCATGCAAACCAGGTTGTTCCATGGATCCATGCTGTTGGCGCCAAATTCTGACCCTATCATCTGTATACCTCAGCAGAAATTGAGATTCATCAGAACAGACTATGTTTTTACAGTCTTCAGTTGTCCAGTTTTGTATCCACTGCAGCCTCAGCTTTCTGTTCTTCGCTGACAGAAGAGGAACCTGACATAGCCTTGTGCTGTTGTAGCCTGTCCACCTCAAAGTTCTGCATTCTGAGATGCTTTTCTGCTCACCACAATTGTAGAGTGCTTATCTGAGTTATTGTAGCCTTTCTGCCAGCTTGAACCAGTCTGGCTGTTCTCTGTTGACCTCTCCATCAACAAGGTGTTTCCATTCATAGAACTGCTGCTCACTGGATGCTTTTTCTTTATTGCACTATTCTGGATAAACTCTAGAGACTGTTGTGTGTAAGAATCCCAAGAGATCAGTAGTTAGAAAAATGCTCAAATACTACCAGCTCATTTGGCACCAACAATCATACCACAGTCAAAATCACTGAGGCCACTTTTTCCCCCCCATTTTGATAGTTGATGTGACCATCTGGCGTCATCTGAATTCTCAGTATGTACTAACAATGGTTAAGTACTTACTACCCAACTGTAACACAATCTATGACTATGTGAGTGAGTAGTAAGGACACAATTCGGATGTACTCCGCCACCATTTTACCTGTCCTCTGACCTAGATGTTCACAGATGACATATACACATGTATGCATCCATCCATCATCCATTACCACTTATCCTGTGCAAGGTCGCAGGCAAGCTGGAGCCTAGCCCAGCTGACTATGGGCGAGATGGGGTACACCCTGGACAAGTCGCCAGATCATCACAGGGCTGACACAATTCACACTCACATTCACACCTACGGTCAATTTAGAGCCAGCAATTAACCTAACCTGCATGTCTTTGGACTGTGGAGGAAACCGGAGCACCTGGAGGAAACCCATGCAGACACGGGGAGAACATGCAAACTCCACACAGAAAGGCCCCCGTTGGCCACTGGGCTTGAACCTAGAACCTTCTTGCTGTGAGGTGACAGTGCTAACTACTACACTGCCATGCCGCCCCACACGTATGCAGCGAAATAAAAAAAAAAAAAAAAATCAGAAATGTTTAAACAACTCCGGATATATTTGTACATCGCTGGAACAATAGGCTTTGCTTCAGACAGCCATCTTCTTTCTATTTTTCCTGGGTGAATTATTCTTCAGTTATTCGAAGGCTCCAGCTGAATTATGGGATAGCATAGTGTAACGTAATGTGGTACGTTTGCATACTAATGATGTAGTAGATCATCCACATGCCAATCGATTCCTGTTAACTGCCTACTGAGTATTCAAACATCCTACACTACCGTTCAAAAGTTTGGGGTCACCCAGACAATTTTGTGTTTTCCATAAAAAGTCACACTTTTATTTACCACCATAAGTTATAAAATGAACAGAAAATATAGTCAAGACATTTTTCTGGCCATTTTGAGCATTTAATCGACCCCACAAATGTGATGCTCCAGAAACTCAATCTGCTCAAAGGAAGGTCAGTTTTATAGCTTCTCTAAAGAGCTCAACTGTTTTCAGCTGTGCTAACATGATTGTACAAGGGTTTTCTAATCATCCATTAGCCTTCTGAGGCAATGAGCAAACACATTGTACCATTAGAACACTGGAGTGAGAGTTGCTGGAAATGGGCCTCTATACACCTATGGAGATATTGCACCAAAAACCAGACATTTGCAGCTAGAATAGTCATTTACCACATTAGCAATGTATAGAGTGTATTTCTGATTAGTTTAAAGTGATCTTCATTGAAAAGAACAGTGCTTTTCTTTCAAAAATAAGGACATTCCAAAGTGACCCCAAACTTTTGAACGGTAGTGTATCGTATATACTGCTTTGTGTGTCCTAATAGTATGGAAGTATGCATATTTGTATGCAGCCTTCATGTATCTGCATGATTTTATGCACTGCACTGCTGCCACATGATTGGCTGATTAGATAATCGCATGAATGAGGTGGTGTACAGATGTTCTTAAAAAAGTGTTTGGTGAGTATAACAGTGTCCAAAATCACTCACTACTCATTATATAGTGGACTATATAGTGAGTTCGCCATTTTGTAGTGCTGTCCGAATGTATAATGAGGATTATTACACCCTATATAGATAGTGGACTCATAGTATCCCACAATGCACCATGAAAAGTAGTGTACAACCGATGGTCACTAACCAAGCAATATATCCTATCATGCATTACGGTCACGCTGAAAGAAAAAAAGTGTGTTGGGGTGAATGGACAGAGGAAGAAACACATTACAAACGGACGTTCAAGTACAATTAAAAATAGTAAGAGAATAGAAAATAAGCTAAAATAGAATAAGACAGATAAAATACAAGAATAAAAAGTTACAGTGCAGAGCGAGGAATTAATCAAAAGCCTGAAATTTGATTTAGACCTAATAAAAGGCAGCGGCAAAGAAGAAAATAATGAGCCTTGATTAAAAAGAACTGAAAGATGCAGCAGACACAAAGTACTTTGTATTTATCAATGTGGGAAATACGCTCAGTATAATATTTATTATTTTGAATAAAACCCCACCAGCCGACTGATCAGGCACGTTTTAATTGTGCGACAGTAATGACGTAAATAACGGCTCGGCAGAGCAGTGTCCGAAAGTGTTTTTTCATTTTACCAATGAGCTCACTATATAGTCCTCTCTGTAGAATTCTCTACATAGTTAGTAGGGAGTAGTGAACGAGTGAGTGATTTCAGACACAGCTCAAGTATATCGAATAAGTATTTCCTTACTTTCCTGCATGTGTATGCATGTAAGATGAAGCACCTAATTTAAATAATAATAATAATAATAGGGCGGCACGGTGGTGTAGTGGTTAGCACTGTTGCCTCAGGTCCGGGTTCCCCGACGAGGGCCTTTCTGTGCGGAGTTTGCATGTTCTCCCCGTGGGTTTCCTCCGGGTGCTCCGGTTTCCCCCACAGTCCAAAGACATGCAGGTTAGGTTAACTGGTGACTCTAAATTGACCGTAGGTGTGAGTGTGAATGGTTGTCTGTGTCTATGTGTCAGCCCTGTGATGACCTGGCGACTTGTCCAGGGTGAACCCCGCCTCTCACCCATAGTCAGCTGGGATAGGCTCCAGCTTGCCTGTGACCCTGTAGAAGGATAAAGTGGCTAGAGATAATGAGATGAGATGAATAATAATAATAATCAGTTAAATTTATATAGCGCCTTTCTCACACCCAAGGTCGCTTTGCAATTGAGGGTGGAAAGAAAAAAAAAAAGATTCCACCAAAGGAGGGTCAGGATGTAATTCCAATGGTGTCGCTACCACAGTCCCACCAGGTGCACAAAGATAAATCCCACACTGCCTGCACAGCTGGCGCAATGCCACCGGGCAACATCGCTCGGGACACCACATCATGGATCCACAAAGTGAACACAGAAGCATCACCACACAGAGCACTGGTATGTCCCAAACCACCTGCACAGCCACCGCGACGCTGCCAGGCAACATCGCTCGGAACACCACACCAAGCACAAAAGCACCGCTGCACAGAGTGCTGGAGAGCCCTGATGTTAAAAAGAACAATGAGCTCACTGCAGGCACAAAGGCCTGAAGGGAACTGATGCCAAAAGTGGGTACGGAGCTACATGACAACTGGCAGACAAAACACTCAAACAAAAAATAAACATCAAACTACACAAACACAAAAAAAAGAAAAATGGTGAGAAGCAGCAGCCAAAACGTGCACGGCGTACTCTTAACCGGAAATGGAAATGGAAGTTATTAAAGCTTTTCTTCAGCTTGCTAGAAGGGGTTTTCGAAGTGTTCTTGCTCATCTATCCAATTGGGAGCTCTTGTAGGCACCAACTGTAGCATACTGCCGTTGGGGACGTAGTGAAAGAAATGTGAATGAAAAGTGGTAAGGCATTCAGCCCAGATGGAGGCATGGAGATGCTTAGGAGAGATAGCAATTGACTTTTTGCCTAGACTGTTTAACAAGATCTTGGAAAGTGTGAGGACGTCTGAGGAGTGGAGAAGTAGTATACTGGTACCAATAATCAAGAACAAGGGCGATATCCAGTGTTGCAGTAACTATAGAGGCATGAAACTGACCAGCCACAGCGTGAACTTACGGGAAAGAGTAGTGGAAGCTACGGTAGGCTAAGAGGAGAGGTAGAAATACGTGAGCAGCAATATGGTGTCATGCCAGGAAAGAGTACTACAAATGCAATATTTGCTTTGAGAATGTTGATGGAAAAGCCTAGAAAAAGCCAGGAGGAGGTGCAGTGTGTGTTTGTGGATTTAGAGAAGGCATAAGGGTGCCGAGAGAGGAGCTGTGGTACTGCACGAGGAAATCAGGAGTGACGGAGAAGTATGTGAGATTGGTGCAGGATGTGTATGAGGACAGTGTGATAGCAATGAGATGTGCAGTGGGAATGATGGAGGTGGATGGTGGATCGCACCAGGGCTCGAGTATAAGCCCTTTCTTGTTTGCAATGGTAATGCACAGATTGACAGACAACATCAGGCAAGAGGCCCCTGATGTTTGTAGATGATATTATGGTCTGTAGTGACAACAGGGAGCAAGTGGAAGAAAACTTAGAGACATGGAGATGTGCACTAGAGAGAAGAGGAATGGAAGTCAGTGGGAGCAAGATGGAGTACATGTACAGTCGTGGCCTAAAGTTTTGAGACTGACACAAATTTTGGTTTTCACAAAGTTTGCTGCTTCACTGTTTTTAGATCTTTTTGTCAGATGTTTATGGTATACTGCATTTCATAAGTTTCAAAGGCTTTTATTGACAAATACATCAAGTTTATGCAAAGAGCCAATATTTACAGTGTTGACCCTTCTTTTTCAAGACTCCTGCAATTCACCCTGTCATGCTGGATATCAGCTTCTGGCCCAAATCTTGACTGATGGAAACCCATTCTTGCATCATCAGTGCTTGGAGTTTATCACAATTTTGGGATTTTTGTTTGTCCACCCACTTTTTGAGGATTGACCACAGGTTCTCGATGGGATTAAGATCTGGGGAGTTTCCTGGCCATGGACCCAAAATTTCAATGTTTTGTTCCCCGAGCCACTTAGTTATCACTTTTGTCTTGTGACATGGTGCTCCATCATGCTGGAAAAAGCATTGTCCATCACCAAATTTCTCTTGGATCATTGGGAGAAGTTGCTCTTGGAGGATGTTTTGATACCGTTCTTTATTCATGGCAGTGTTCTTCGGCAAAATTGTAACTGAGCCCACTCCCTTGGATGAGAAGCAACCCCACACATGAATAGTCTCAGGATGCTTTACTGTTGGCATGACTTATTGTAACTCTCGCCTTTCCTTCTCCAGACAATCATTTTTCCAGATGCCCCAAACAGTCTGAAGGGGGCTTCATCAGAGAAAAATAACTTTACCGCAGTCCTCTGCAGTCTGCAAAAAGTCCTACAAAAAGTTATTTTCTCTGATGAAGAGACGGAGGACAGAAGGAGATGGAGGGACATTATCCGCTTTAGCGACCCCTAATAGAAACAGCCAGAAAAAGAAGAAGAAGAAGAAGAAGAAAGAGGGGATGTAGTGAAAGAACTGGAAATGCAGAAGTAGTATTAAGAAGAACATGAAAGTGTTTGTGAAATGAGCTTATTACAGGCTTTAGTTATTTATCTTTTTCTTAAAAATCCATTTATATCCAACATACAAGTCCCTGTGTATTTTGTTACTATAAAAACAATAACGTATTAAGACAAGCACATTTCTATAAACCCTGCAGCCAGAATTCTGTCAGAGCTGCTGTTACAGAAATGTAATCAACACCTTCTGGTGTACTGAGGTATAAATGTCATTAATAACACAGGTAACTTGTTTGCTTCTGTAAAATACCCTACGTAGCATTATGAGAGTCTGACTTACTAGCTTACGGTTATTGCTCCACCGATACAATCAAATAACATTGTGCCTTTTAAGAAACAAGAAAAAACACATATTATGGTTTCTTCCCTCACACACAGTATGTGTTAATAAATGCAAAACATGTGAGTCAGCATAAAGAAAAAAAAGTGAGATTGGTGCCGAATATGTATGAGGCATGGTGGTGTAGTGGTTAGCTCTGTCGCCTTACAGCAAGAAGGTTCTGGGTTCGAGCCCAGCAGCTGATGGGGGCATTTCTGTGTAGAGTTCTCCCGGTGTCTATGTGGGTTTCCTCCTGGTGCTCAGGTTTCCCCCACAGCTCAAAAGACATGCGGTTAAGTTAACATAGGGCAGCCATGACCTGAAGGTTGGGCTGAAGGGCCCTTGAGCAAGGCACCGAACCCCCAACTGCTCCCTGGGCACTGTAGCATAGCTGCCCACTGCTCTGGGTATGTGTGTGTGCTCACTGAGAGTACGTACTGATAAATAAAGACTTCTTATCTTGTTGTTGTTGAGATAACTTGGCCGATAACTTGTGTTATATATATTTATACAAAACGTAAGTACAATTGATGTCCTGGCAATTAGAATTGCAGCCTAACTACTGGTTGTACAATGGCTCCATCTAGTGGTGAGATTACTGGCTACTACATCCTGTCACAAGATGCATCTGGTACATAATGGAGGCTTTCATGACCGAAGCATTATTTATCCATCCATCTATTATCTGTAGCCACTTATCCTGTTCTACAGGGTCGCAGGCAAGCTGGAGCCTATCCCAGCTGACTACGGGCGAAAGGCGGGGTACACCCTGGACAAGTCGCCAGGTCATCACAGGGCTGACACATAGACACAGACAACCATTCACACTCACATTCACACCTACGGTCAATTTACAGTCACCAGTTAACCTAACCTGCATGTCTTTGGACTGTGGGGGAAACCGGAGCACCCAGAGGAAACCCACGCAGACACGGGGAGAACATGCAAACTCCACACAGAAAGGCCCCCGTTGGCCCCGGGGCTTGAACCCAGAACCTTTTTGCTGTGAGGCAACAGTGCTAACCAAGTCAAGTCAAGTTTATTTGTATAGCGCTTTTAACAATAAACATTGTCGCAAAGCAGCTTTACATAATTTGAACGACGTAAAACATGAGCTAATTTTATCCCTAATCTATCCCCAATGAGCAAGCCTGTGGCGACGGTGGCAAGGACAAACTCCCTCAGACGACATGAGGAAGAAACTTCGAGAGGAACCAGACTCAAAAGAGAACCCATCCTCATTTGGGCAACAACAGACAGCCTGACTATAATATTAACAGTTTTAACATGAAGACAGTTTTGTTGATGTTATAACTCTTCATTGATGGAAACTTGAGTGCAAAACTGCTCATGACAACTGCAGTCCTAAAGTTAGCAAGTCAACTGTAGTCCTCAGCCATAAAAGCATTACTGTAAGTGTCCAGAGCGTCCTCCAGGTGTGACTTTCAACTGTCCTCATGGGGCCGTCCTCCACAGGAGCGATGCAATGAGACTCCAACCAGACACAGGGCACCAGGATGGATCAAGCAGGTCCACTACACAGGATGGATCAAGCAGGTGTAACCACTACACCACCGTGCCGCCCAGCATCATCATCATCATTATTATTATTATTCTCATCTCATTATCTGTAGCCGCTTTATCCTGTTCTACAGGGTCGCAGGCAAGCTGGAGCCTATCCCAGCTGACTACGGGCGAAAGGCGGGGTACACCCTGGACAAGTCGCCAGGTCATCACAGGGCTGACACATAGACACAGACAACCATTCACACTCTCATTCACACCTACGGTCAATTTAGAGTCACCAGTTAACCTAACCTGCATGTCTTTGGACTGTGGGGGAAACCGGAGCACCCGGAGGAAACCCACGCGGACACGGGGAGAACATGCAAACTCCACACAGAAAGGCCCTCACCGGCCACGGGGCTCGAACCCGGACCTTCTTGCTGTGAGGCGACAGCGCTAACCACTACACCACCGTGCCGCCTATTGTTAACTTAAGCAAGAGAAAAAAAAGAGGTGCTGGTGAAAGAACGACTGTTTGTAGCTGCTATAACATCACAGTGATTACAGGACTCCTCCCAGGGATATTCCACAACATTAAAAGACCTAATAAACTGAAACAATCCAATCGCTCACAAATTGATGTTTTCTAAGTGGAATAAAACGTGCTGTTCTGGGAAACTAATCATCTTCAGGGTGGAAATCATACCCCCCGGCACTGATTTAGCCATTTTCCTATAACAGCACATTCGATTGTTTTTTATTCATTATATCATTATAATACACCTGTTAATTAATCAGTACACGTGGCCCACAGCTAACTCTACCTGACAAACCAAATGAGAAACTACACAGAACCCCCTTATAAATGACTAAGATAAAATTAGCTAGCATTAATATTGGACTTTTGATATTAACCACACCAAACAGTGCCAGTGAGACCAGTTAGGGTCAAAGTGACACATTTGAATAAAACGAAGAGATCGCTTCACCTGAGACCCGTCTACAGGTTTCACCTTGGTATAGATGACTTGCAACCACGTGATCAAAATGTGCTACATCATGAGCGTCCGCCATGATGGTGGATATACAAAGCAACTAGGATGGCAGCCGCTGAAAGTGTGTCTGTAAACAATGCTGAATTTTCTCAGTATTACCACGATTTGATCGGTCGAGCAAAGATTTGATACAAAGAGAAGATAGATGTGTGTAGTTTTGACCCATATAATTTAAAAAAGTCAGACTTTTCTGAAGATAAGACACTTCTACTGACCATCGAATACCCAGATATCTGGTTTGGCTGCCGAAGAATCAAGTCCGACCTTGGACGAAACGTAGCCCATGTTCTGAGTGGGTGCCCAGTCTGGATTGTTTCTATCGTATAATTTGGCTGGTGCTCCTAGAAGCGAAATGGTAATACACATGTTAAAATTATAACAATGACCGAGTGAACCACGACAAGAGAGAACGCTCATTTTATAGCAAAATTCTAGCAACATGAAATAAAATTCTTCCATGATACTATGGAGAAAGCTTTTAAATCTCACCTGAGATAAAATGATTACTGCAAACACGAGCTGTTTTGGTTTTCGCCTCTGTTAGATCAGCCCTGCCGATGTTGTTCAGCCGTGCTCGTCTCCTCTCTGTACTAAGCCTCAGAGTTGCCTCGCCCTTTTTCCGAATCATGGACAGAATTCTAAAAAATTGGAACGTGCCATGGTCACGAGTACTGCTGTGACCACAACCATATACAGCACAAAGATACGGCAGAGCTAAAAGAACGCTTAAAGCAGTGGAAAAACAGAGTTGCGCCTGCATGACTATGTTTTGTATGGAATGTCACTTGACCCCGCATTTGTATATCCACCAACATGGCTGACATCCGGGTTTCTGTTTTACTTTGACGTCACTTGCAAGTCAAGGATAACCAACCATCAAGGCAGGAACTAATATACACATTTTGGGTTTAGGATATTAAAAGTGTAATTTATTGGGTAGGGCTGGGGTGAGTGGATCCCCAAAAGAATTGATTCATTAATTCCAGACATTTTAGAATCGAGAGTCGACTTCAAAGCTTTGGACTCGATTCCTTGTGATAGAATTAAAGAAATCTGGTATAGATCACATTATCACATTGCCTACAATATTTGCCATTTTTATGATTAGGATAGGCTATGCTAGCCTGGGTATGTTTTGTGTGTTTATATATATATATATATATATATATATATATATATATATATATCATTATCTCTAGCCGCTTTATCCTGTTCTACAGGGTCGCAGGCCTGTTATATGGGGGCGGCACGGTGGTGTAGTGGTTTGCACTGTCGCCTCACAGCAAAAAGGTCCTGGGTTTGAGCCCAGTGGCTGACGGGGGCCTTTCTGTGCGGAGTTTGCATGTTCTCCCCGTGTGCTCCGGTTTCCCCCACAGTCCAAAGACATGCAGGTTAGGTTAACTGGTGACTCTAAATTGACCGTAGGTGTGAATGGTTGTCTGTGTCTATGTGTCAGCCCTGCAATGATCTGGCGACTTGTCCAGGGTGTACCCTGCCTCTCGCCCATAGTCAGCTGGGATAGGCTCCAGCTTGCCTGTGACCCTGTAGGACTGATAATATGGATATATTATCGAGTCACTACGAAAACGTTTTAGAGTCCAAACGTTCGTTTTCCTGCACAAAATTAAATGTTACAGAAAAAAATGTTTGTATCTAAGCAGCATATTACATAAGAGCCCAGTTTTCAGATTAAAAAAGAAAATGTAATGAAGGCTGCTGGGTTTTAGTGCAACATTAAGAAGCGAGTGTGACAAAGTGTCCCGAAGAACTGTGGCTGGTACTGTAAGATCCTCAGTAAAACCTACAGCTCATTTCCTTATAAAACTGCACTCACTGTACCTGAGACTACTATATATATATATATATATATATATATATCATCTCATCTCATTATCTCTAGCCGCTTTATCCTTCTACAGGGTCGCAGGCAAGCTGGAGGCTATCCCAGCTGACTACGAGCGAAAGGCGGGGTACACCCTGGACAAGTCGCCAGGTCATCACAGGGCTGACACATAGACACAGACAACCATTCACACTCACATTCACACCTACGGTCAATTTACAGTCACCAGTTAACCTAACCTGCATGTCTTTGGACTGTGGGGGAAACCGGAGCACCCGGAGGAAACCCACGCGGACACGGGGAGAACATGTAAACTCCGCACAGAAAGGCCCTTGCCGGCCCCGGGGCTCGAACCCAGGACCTTCTTGCTGTGAGGCGACAGCGCTAACCACTACACCACCGTGTGTGTGTGTGTGTATATATATATATATATATATATATATATATTTTAAGTAACGGGTCGACTCGTCTCACACCAAATATTGACTATGTTTCATTTATTATGGCTTACTGCTTACTGTTTATAGTATTTTTAAGCCTTTTTTGGTCGACAGCATTTCCTTACATGTGCCTAAGACTTGGGTATAGAACTCTGCTGTGATACTGTACTGTACTATTTCATTGCAAAATTAAATATAATTAGGAAATCACTGGTCCTGTTTTCAATTTGGAATACAAAGCAGTTCAAAGCCAGTCCATGTGATTTAATTCATTTTACATGGTTTGTGTTGCCCAGTCTCTGTCCCTGTCTTGGTTTTTGGAATCGAGTGAATTATTGTGTGGAATCGATTCTTGGAATCAACTCCGCAGATTCATATCATTAGGAATCAGAATCGGACTCGACTCCAAAATCCCTGGAACCAAACAGCCCTCATATTCAGCATGAGTCATCAGGGCTGTGTTCCAAATCCATATTAAATGTCCAAATAGTACTCCATGGGCAACATGTGCCATTTTTAGTACTTGGATGCAGTGCTATAGGTTATTTAGGTATGCTACATTATTTAAAAAATGGATTCTTAAAAATTTTTATTTATTTATTAAATAATTTATTTATTTGAGGAAAAGGACTCACATAGCCATTTGCTGGATAGGCTGCGAAAGAAAAAACCCCCACAAAGAAACAAACAAACACTTATATGAGTACAGGAAGATAGCAGGCAAAGTCAGTTTCAACATTTCATCTCCTCAGTCAAATCAAGTGTTGATTAGTATTGTGCTGAAATGTGACCAGTTTATAACCTACATATTTTCGCCAACGATTTGCTTTGCTATAATATTTAAATAATATTGGCTGGCTTTTTTCGTGGTATATCAGATATATTCCATTCAGCTAGCATGATACTGAACGAGTCAAAGACAAGTAGCTGAATGGAATATATCTGATATACCACAAAAAAGCCAGCCAATATTATTATGATACATACACACTCTTCATATCAGCATTCTCGAAGGCCAAGGCTAGCTTACCCGCGACTCTTTGCTGTTAGCATGGCAGTCCAGTTAGCTTCCGCCTGGCGTAGCAGTAGCGTTAGCGAAGGTTGACGCTAGCTTACCTGTGACTTGATGCTGTTAGCACGGCAGTCTAGTTAGCTTCCAGCTGGTGTAGTGTTAGCGAAGGCCAACACTAGCACAGTCGAGCCGAATATTCTTCTTCTTCCTCTTATTATTATTATTATTATTATTATTATTATTATTATTATTATTATTATTATTTTCCCTGTGTAATTTACTTAGTTACTTTTAAAATTAACATTGACAACTACACACAACGGAGCAAGCTGGCAGCCAAAATTCTTTCAAAATCTTCTGCTTTTAACAAAGCAAACCTGGCAGCCATGTTTGTTTACAAATTTTCACTGTCGCTCCCTAATATGGAAGTTTTACGTCTTGACAATGTGCAATATTCTGACAATATTGCACGCTCATTCTCCATTGGGTAGTGTCATAATACACAGAGGATAAGCGATATGCTAACAATATTGCATGCTATCAATAAACCCGCTAGAAGGGAATAGAATACATGTTTTTATTCCATGGAAAAAGTGTCCTGTATGTATAATAATTACCGCCTAGTGGTAGCGTGTCCGCCTCTCGATCGGGAGATCGTGAGTCCTATTCATGGTCGGGTCATACCAAAGACCATCATAAAAATGGTACCTACTACCATCTTGCAAGGCACGCTGCAATACAGATGTGAGCGGGGAGTTAAACTCTCGTGGTTACCAGAGGACTAGCCCCCCACTGTAACCTTAGCTATGTAATAGGCGAGAGGCCGAGGGCTGTGGAAACGGAGATCGTCGCCACCCGATGCGCCACATGGCGCGGGAAGGACTTTAACTTTAAATGTATAATAATTATTAATATTGAATGTAACTGTAAAATCAATCAGTTCAGGATGAGTATTTTAAACTGTGCTTGGTGTAAATTCTCAAGGTACGTGGTACAGCTGCTGAAACTGATACTAACACGAGTAGCTAATATACAACCCTGATTCCAAAAAAGTTGGGACAAAGTACAAATTGTAAATAAAAACGGAATGCAATAATTTACAAATCTCAAAAACTGATATTGTATTCACAGTAGAACATAGACAACATATCAAATGTCGAAAGTGAGACATTTTGAAATTTCATGCCAAATATAGGCTCGTTTGAAATTTCATGACAGCAACACATCTCAAAAAAGTTGGGACGGGGCAATAAGAGGCTGAAAAAGTTAAAGGTACAAAAAAGGAACAGCTGGAGGACCAAATTGCAACTCATTAGGTCAATTGGCAATAGGTCATTAACATGACTGGGTATAAAAAGAGCATCTTGGAGTGGCAGCGGCTCTCAGAAGTAAAGCTGGGAAGAGGATCACCAATCCCCCTAATTCTGCGCCGACAGTGGAGCAATATCAGGAAGGAGTTCGACAGTGTAAAATTGCAAAGAGTTTGAACATATCATCATCTACAGTGCATAATATCATCAAAAGATTCAGAGAAACTTCCACATCATTGCATTCCGTTTTTATTTACAATTTGTACTTTGTCCCAACTTTTTTGGAATCGGAGTTGTAGTTGACTGCAAAATTTACATACATACACCACAGAACAGGACCGAAGCTGATTCCTATTGATATTACATATTACTTTCACAAAATTGGTATTACAGTGACACTTTATCACTATAAATGAAGTGATTAAAGGAACTAACTTGTCTCAAGGGTGTTGCACAACAATAAATGTAACAATGATCTTTCTCCCGTCTGTCCCTCTGAGTTACATGTCAATCCTGAGATCAAGATGCTGACGACTTCTGCTCCTCGGACCTGCCTGATCCATCCTGATGCCCTAAGTCTGGCTGGAGTCTCATCACATCGCTCCTGTGGAGGACGGCCCCATATGGACAGTTGAAAGTTGCACTTGGAGGATGCTCCTGACACTTACAGTAATGGCTTTTATGGCTGAGGACTTCAGTTGACTTGCTAACTTTAGGACTGCAGTTGTCATGAACTGTTTTGCACCCAAGTTTCCATCAATGAAGAGTTTATAACATCAACGAAACTGACTTCATGTTAAAACATAATGTTATAATCACATTGTCTGTTATCATCCAAATGAGGACGGGTTCCCTTTTGAGTCTGGTTCCTCTCGAGGTTTCTTCCTCATGTCATCTGAGGGAGTTTGTCCTTGTCCCCGTTGTCACAGGCTTGCTCATTGGGGATAGATTAGGGATAAAATTAGCTCATGTTTAAAGCCACTAAAATTCTGTAAAGCTGCTTTGCGACAATGCCTGTTGTTAAAAGCACTATACAAATAAACTTGACTTGACTTGACACTGAACAAGTGAAAAGTATGAAATGTCATTCATTGAGATTGTCCTCATTGGCAAATTGATGTGTCAGAATAAAACAACTTCTTCAGAAGATAGCTTTGAATCTGGTCACAGAGATACACCCTGACTGGAATGTCAGACTTACTTGGCACCATGTGTACACTTGTTCATGTCTAGGGGCAGTTTAAAGTACTCCGTTCACCTGCTGGCATTTTTAGGGAGGTAAGAGGAAACCAGCGAACCCAAAGGAAACCCACACAGACAGTGTTAGAACATGCACAAACTCCAAATGGACAGTAACCTGAGATCAGGAATGAGCCGAAGTCCCTGGAGCTGTGCCACCTGCACCACCTTGCAACTTCACCCTCATTATTTGCAAATATAATTATAAGTTGTAAATTGAATTAACAACAATTTCGACACAAACCGACTTCAACGCACCCTAAACAATCAACGAGGCATGTCCAACACAACATGGGGTTCTACATGCTGTTTGCGTGTGCTGTAGGTCTACTTGTTGTCTCTACTCTGGGACCTCTGATATTCGGAATTTCTACGGCAAAGCCCGCACGAAATGAGCAGAAGAAGAGCATTGTCCCTAATGAACTCCGTTTGAATAACTTCGGACATGGTCAGCTCACCATTTTCAATTCAATCCGGAGACTCGGATCAGAGCGCACATCATGCATTAAAACAAATAATATAAAGCGCATCAAATGGAGTAATTCCTACATGGTAACATACCTTTTCCTTCTGGTCCTCCTGGCAGGAGACATACAGCTTAACCTGGGCCCAGGGCTGGTGAATACACCAGCTGAGAAAGAGATCGACCTTCCGCCTCGACTGGTTGGACTGAAGCCCTCTGAACTCACTACGCTGGACTCTGGTGCGAAACATCTTGCTGCTCCGCTGATTGAATCAGACATCCTGACCGTTTCTCCAAGATCATTCCAAGCGCACGCACTTTCTAAACAAAGACAGACTCTATTTTTTCAAACTGTCAACCACGCAAAAGTAGTGTGGGACCCTACAGTAAAACCCAAAGGCATCTTTGGGGGTCATTTAAACATCCGTAGTCTGCTCCCCAAGCATGATGAAATTAGGACTTTATTAATTGACTCTAATCTTGACTTTCTCTATCTTGGTGAAACATGGCTACATAATAACATTTCAACCAGTTTAATCAGTGTCCCAGGATATCATTGTTTTAGAAAGGACCGAAATGTGGGAAGGGGACGGGGTGTGTTGATATATATCAAAGATTTGTTCAAATGTACAGAAATTAATCTCTGTGCGGATATAGCAATTGAATGTTTATGCATAAATGTCTCATTACCCCCAAATATGGAGTTTAACATCCTGGTTGTATACAACCCTCCTACAGGATGTGTCACAACCTTATGTGAGAACATGGATGCAATATTTAAAATCTTTAGACACAATCGCGAAATGCTTGTTTTTGGGGATTTTAACATTAACTGGCTGGATAAACAATGTAGAAAAAAATTCAAAGACTTGACATTTAAACATGATTTTCGTCAGTACAAATTGTAAATAAAAACGGAATGCAATGATGTGGAAGTTTCAAAATTCCATATTTTATTCAGAATAGAACATAGATGACATATCAAATGTTTAAACTGAGAAAATGTATCATTTAAAGAGAAAAATTAGGTGATTTTAAATTTCATGACAACAACACATCTCAAAAAAGTTGGGACAAGGCCATGTTTCCCACTGTGAGACATCCCCTTTTCTCTTTACAACAGTCTGTAAACGTCTGGGGACTGAGGAGACAAGTTGCTCAAGTTTAGGGATAGGAATGTTAACCCATTCTTGTCTAATGTAGGATTCTAGTTGCTCAACTGTCTTAGGTCTTTTTTGTCGTATCTTCCATTTTATGATGCAGCAAATGTTTTCTATGGGTGAAAGATCTGGAGATGCAGTTCAGAAGCCTGCATCTCTGTACCATCAGAGATGCAGGCTTCTGAACTGAGCGCTGATAACATCTTGGGTCGTCCTTCTCCTCTTTAGTCCGAATGACACGGCGTCCCTGATTTCCATAAAGAACTTCAAATTTTGATTCGTCTGACCACAGAACAGTTTTCCACTTTGCCACAATCCATTTTAAATGAGCCTTGGCCCAGAGAAGACGTCTGCGCTTCTGGATCATGTTTAGACACGGCTTCTTCTTTGAACTATAGAGTTTTAGCTGGCAACAGCGGATGGCACGGTGAATTGTGTTCACAGATAATGTTCTCTGGAAACAGGATAAAGCGGCGAGAGATAATGAGACGAGATGAGATGTCTTCCTTTTTGACACATATGGTATTTAAGTTGATGTGTGTTATGGAATAAGGGCTTGGTGTATTGTTTGTCTTATTAAACCCTAAACACTTTCAGTTCCACTGAAATGAGTCATACTCTCTTTGCCTGAAGCAGCCCTGATTTTTCTGTAGTGCCATGATGAATTAGTCCCATAGGAATTTTCATCCACACCCAAAACTCATCTCATCTCATTATCTCTAGCCGCTTTATCCTGTTCTACAGGGTCGCAGGCAAGCTGGAGCCTATCCCAGCTGACTACGGGCGAAAGGCGGGGTACACCCTGGACAAGTCGCCAGGTCATCACAGGACTGACACATAGACACAGACAACGATTCACACTCACATTCACACCTACGGTCAATTTAGAGTCACCAGTTAACCTAACCTGCATGTCTTTGGACTGTGGGGGAAACCGGAGCACCCGGAGGAAACCCACGCGGACACGGGGAGAACATGCAAACCCCGCACAGAAAGGCCCTCGCCGGCCACAGGGCTCGAACCCGGACCTTCTTGCTGTGAGGCAACAGCGCTAACCACTACACCACCGTGCCGCCCACACCCAAAACTATTAAACCAATATGTACAATATACTCATATACAATATTGCTACATGACAACTTGTGTATTGACTGTCTGACCTTGTACTAACATCATGACATTTACTTTACTATTTGTACAACATACTGTAAGTAATAGTGTTATATATGTTTCTTTGGCATTTTCCCCTCATAGTGGATGTGCTGTGGAATAGACCGGGTGAAACTGGAAACCATGAGCATGCACTCTTTTTTTTTTTTTTTTCCAGGCCTTATCTTAGGTTTTCATGACTTAGCTTGCCTTGTATTTAACAGTCATTCCACGAAATTGAGTCGTACATGAGCTGATAGTTGATGAGGCACTTAGCGCCAAGTTGGCTATAAGCTGTGTACAACAAGATTGAGTGGAATAACAGTTTCATTCTGTCCACATTCATTGGATTTTGAGAAACAGCATATTTTTATTTTTTGCAAATTCGATAAATAAAAACTTTATACAAAACATCTGACAAAATCATTTCTGCTTAGAATGTAAACAAACTGGTGAAATGACAGGAGCAATTTGTGAAAAATGCTATAATAATAATAATAATAATTATTATTATCTCATTTCATCTCATTATCTCTAGCCGCTTTATCCTGTTCTACAGGGTTGCAGGCAAGCTGGAGCCTATCCCAGCTGACTACGGGTGAAAGGCGGGGTACACCCTGGACAAGTCGCCAGGTCATCACAGGGCTGACACATAGACACAGACAACCATTCACACTCACATTCACACCTACGCTCGATTTAGAGTCATCAGTTAACCTAACCTGCATGTCTTTGGACTGTGGGGGAAACCGGAGCACCCGGAGGAAACCCACGCGGACACGGGGAGAACATGCAAACTCCTCACAGAAAGGCCCTCGCCGGCCACGGGGCTCGAACCCGGACCTTCTTGCTGTGAGGCGACAGCGCTAACCACTACACCACCGTGCCGCCCCATTATTATTATTATTATTGAAAATAAAAAATACGTTCTTGCCATCAAATACTTATATTTCATATTTTGTTGCTTTTTTTTGGAGGGGGTCTTCTTCTTCTTCCTTAGGGTTTTTTGGCGGTTGGCAAACCAACTTAAAGATGCTTTACCGCCACCAACTGGGCTGAAGTGTGGAACAACCGATGGGGAGGGGACTGTATTCTTTTAGCTATTTCTGTTTCTTTTAAATACTTTATAACACTTTTCGGGGTTTTGTTTTCGAGTAGAGTTTTTAATTCGTCCTCGGTTGATTCAGCAACACGCGCCGCCATTTTGTTTTTCTCTCCACACGGTATGTGAGCTGATATCCTAATAGTAGAGCAGCCAATCAAAGCATGTGATTGCTCATATCCAGTGAACGTGGATCGAATAATTCTCCTTACACAGTGCCTTGCATTAGTATTATCCCCTCTTGAGCTTTTCTACATATTGTAGTGCTACAACCCAGGACTTAAAGTTGGATAATATGTCATGACGGTAATCAAAATATCCTAAAAAAATTCTACATTTGGTGGAAAACCAACACTGCTCAGTACCATTAGAACACCATTCACCAACCACAGTGAAGCATGTTGGTGGTAGCATTATGCTGTGGGGATGTTATTCAAAAGCCCTAATAAACTCTGCCAAGTTTGTGGGGGTTTTTCGTCAAAAAACTGTATCGGATTCCAGAAGGTCATATAACAAACTTCACTTGACAGTGCTGACAGATGACTGAGCATGGTGATGAATAAGTTAATATTTATATATAAAAAAAAAAGGAATGGAAGAAATCCCAACAGGTGATGTGTTGGCAGCTGACCACCAGGGGTCAGTATTTAGCTAAAAGCACGTCAACAAACCTAATTGTAATGATTTCCCTTCAGTTTTTATACTTTGTACATTTACCTTTATCAAAAACATCAGATCATATTGTTTCCTCGGATGTCTCTGATATCGCTCATGTTTTTCCACAGTACATCCTGTAGAAGGATCTGTAGATGATGCCATTGCTACCAAGTTGTGGTCTGCTTCTGTCCCACTATTAACCTCAACCCTCACTGGTTTACCTCAGCAAAGTCAATATACAAAATCTATGTTCTCATTTGTACAAAATATTGATGACTGGCGCTAAAACAATACTTAGAAATGGACGGAGCAGTTGAGCGGCCAATAACTGATATTAGTGTAATGGTATTCATCTATTTTGCTTACACACACACACACACACACACACACGTCAGAGCATGGTGTGTTAAGCAGTGCTCTGTGTGTGTGTGTGGGGAGGTGAAGTCGTAATATTAGCATGGCTCCGGCACGTCCTACCCGGATTTGTAATAAGCACACTGCATGTATTATTCAGAACTGCACAGACAGGTTTCACTTCATGCTCCCATCACTCCTTGTGGCCTGTCCCCAGGGACCAGCATCCTAAATTGCTATTTCTAGTTGATATATTCCCTCTGCTATGGCCTTAAAATGTCCAAGGAGAGAAGAGTAGGGTGCTGGGTAGGGTCACGGTGTAGAGTCAGAGGTGTGCGGATGCTTATAGATTTATGCATTCATTCCAATACTATATTACAGCAATGCCACCTTTTCTCTTCCACAGTTATGAAAAAAAAAGACGCAAGGTTGTGATGATATTGTTTTCTGAATGTGTTCGGGTGAGTGTTATGGCTGTAGTTAGTTTTTGTACGTGTGTGTGTGTGTGTGTGTGTGTGTGTAAGAATGATAAGCTTGTGCAAATTTACTTATAAAGAATTGATGTTTAATGAACTGAACTTTTTTAATCCTCAGCTTGAACGCAGTTTCAGTTTTACAAAATACCTGTGGGAAGGTTTGTTTGACTCACCTTGTTGAGCACATTCCTTCCTTCTTCGAGTCATCCAATGCCATAATGCAATGGTGAAGCATTAACGAAATTTGCATTCCGTATCCCTTGATCTTTCATCGCAGCCAGTAGATTTGATCCATTAAACCAAGTCTCCATCTCGATAAGACACTTCAGTGTAATGTGTGGTCTTACTTTTCTACATCTTACCTCTGGAGACCATAAGAGCAATTTTCCAGCAGGTTCATTGTGACGTGAAACATGACCAGCAAATGTCAGATGACGCCTTCTTACAGTTAGAGAAATCTCAGGCAAGGATCCTTAGAGAGTTTTATTAGTCGTATGACTTCTCCGGGGGCGGCACGGTGGTGTAGTGGTTAGCGCTGTCGCCTCACAGCAAGAAGGTCCTGGGTTCGAGCCCCGTGGCCGGCGAGGGCCTTTCTGTGCGGAGTTTGCATGTTCTCCCCGTGTCCGCGTGGGTTTCCTCCGGGTGCTCCGGTTTTCCCCACAGTCCAAAGACATGCAGGTTAGGTTAACTGGTGACTCTAAATTGACTGTAGGTGTGAATGGTTGTCTGTGTCTATGTGTCAGCCCTGTGATGACCTGGCGACTTGTCCAGGGTGTACCCCGCCTTTCGCCCGTAGTCAGCTGGGATAGGCTCCAGCTTGCCTGCGACCCTGTAGAAGGATAAAGCGGCTAGAGATAATGAGATGAGATGACTTCTCCGGGAGATGTTATAAACTGCTCGTACCATTCTGGTATATGTGCCGTCCAGTCTTTTGCTGCGTTTTGAATTTAATGACCATGATTCAGAGCTAGGCGGCACGGTGGTGTAGTGGTTAGCGCTGTCGCCTCACAGCAAGAAGGTCCTGGGTTCGAGCCCCGGGGCCGGCGAGGGCCTTTCTGTGCGGAGTTTGCATGTTCTCCCCGTGTCCGCGTGGGTTTCCTCCGGGTGCTCCGGTTTCCCCCACAGTCCAAAGACATGCAGGTTAGGTTAACTGGTGACTCTAAATTGACCGTAGGTGTGAATGTGAGTGTGAATGGTTGTCTGTGTCTATGTGTCAGCCCTGTGATGACCTGGCGACTTGTCCAGGGTGTACCCCGCCTTTCGCCCGTAGTCAGCTGGGATAGGCTCCAGCTTGCCTGCGACCCTGTAGAAGGATAAAGCGGCTAGAGATAATGAGATGAGAATGAGATTCAGAGCTATAAAGCAAAATGAGCTCGATGAAGGCCTGAAAGACCTGCAAGTCATTGCCTGAAAGTCATCAAGGTACACGATGGATACTTTGAAGAAGCTAAAATATGGAACATATATTTTTTTTAAACACTTTTTTTTTGTTTACCACATTAGATTAGATTAGATAGAACTTTATTGATCCCTTTGGGAGGGTTCCCTCAGGGAAATTAAGATTCCAGCAGCATCATTACAGGATAAATAGAGAATAGAAAATAGAGAAAACTTCTAGATAAATTAAGTATTTACATATACAAATATAAAAAAATAAGATAAGAAAAAAAAGTCCAGCAGGAGAGGTATTGCACATTCATCTCATCTCATTATCTCTAGCCGCTTTATCCTGTTCTACAGGGTCGCAGGCAAGCTGGAGCCTATCCCAGCTGACTACGGGTGAAAGGCGGGGTACACCCTGGACAAGTCGCCAGGTCATCACAGGGCTGACACATAGACACAGACAACCATTCACACTCACATTCACACCTACGCTCAATTTAGAGTCACCAGTTAACCTAACCTGCATGTCTTTGGACTGTGGGGGAAACCGGAGCACCCGGAGGAAACCCACGCGGACAACATGCAAACTCCACACAGAAAGGCCCTCTCCGGCCACGGGGCTCGAACCCGGACCTTCTTGCTGTGAGGCGACAGCGCTAACCACTACACCATCGTGCCGCCGGTATTGCACATTATATTGCATATAATGCACATAATTCCATATATGTTCCAGATGTTATTTCATAGTTCTGATGTCTTCAGTATTGTTCTACAGTGTAGAAAATACAAAATACAGAAAAACCTATGAATGAATAGGTGTGTCCAAACTTTTGATTGATACTGTACATGCATGATTTTGGGAGGTCAGAAGAAACCAGAGAACCCGAAGAAACTCATGCGGACACGAGGAAAGCATGCAAAACTCCACACAGGCTCTTACTCGAACTCAGGATCGAGCTGTGAGGCAGCAACACTACCTTCTACACCACCATGCCACCCAGGCTTGTAGAACTTGAGTCTGATTTGTGCCCTAATTTTAAGGACTCGTGATTTGACTTGGACTTGAGCACTGATGACTTGGACTCGTCCATTAACAGTATTCGGACTTGTAAATTGGAGACGAGGACTGATTTTTTTTCTTTATTTTTTGTAACATGCCATAATAATTTGGCATAAGATATTTATATTTATATCTACATTAATTTTTATACTAATTTTGTCCAAGAGAATGCACATTCACCTGTTCATACGTCATGTTCAGGAACAAACTAACATTAAAGCGAGTCTCCCGCCCGTTGAAACTTCGTGTATTTTCTTTTGTATGAAAATTATTATAAATGATCAAATGTGAGCGTAAATAAACGACTAGAAATAAAAAATAATTTTCGAATAAAGGGATTACTTTTTGCCCGCGTAGTACTATAGCGCTGAATCACTCATTTCCGACCTAGTAAAGATCCAGGTCACTATCTGCCGATAAACAAACACGTGCTGTCACAGAACCGTGACATCGACCACATTTATAACTATTCATAACAGCAGTCACAAGTAATAGATATAATACAATATCTAAGTATATATACTATGGATTGACTAAATCTATCAGTGTATCTACACGATACATTACAATAATTTCTAAATATGTTCACCCTGCACATCACATGTAACGTGTTAGTTATGACGAGTTAGTCAGCCTGTCAGTGTAAATACTAGACTATATATATATATACACACATTGTAATCAGTAATGAGCGGAGTCGCCAATCAATCTGAAACTGACTAGGGTACGACTTTGATTATGTAATTCTTAATCAGAATTTACACATAGTTTATTTTTGATGAATAAAGATAGACAGATGATATATTGTGGATACAGAGATTGTTATAGGCGGCACGGTGGTGTAGTGGTTAGCGCTGTCGCCTCACAGCAAGAAGGTCCTGGGTTCGAGCCCCGGGGCCGGCAAGGGCCTTTCTGTGTGGAGTTTGCATGTTCTCCCCGTGTCCGCGTGGGTTTCCTCCGGGTGCTCCGGTTTCCCCCACAGTCCAAAGACATGCAGGTTAGGTTAACTGGTGACTCTAAATTGACCGTAGGTGTGAATGTGAGTGTGAATGGTTGTCTGTGTCTATGTGTCAGCCCTGTGATGACCTGGCGACTTGTCCAGGGTGTACCCCGCCTTTCGCCCGTAGTCAGCTGGGATAGGCTCCAGCTTGCCTGCGACCCTGTAGAAGGATAAAGCGGCTAGAGATAATGAGATGAGATGAGAGATTGTTATATCATGTAGACAAAAAGAACGACACTCGTGTTCGAGAGCATATAAACAAAACTTCAACTTCAAAATGTACCTGTTCAGTCGAAATGCTGCGAAATCCGCGTGGGTTTTCATCCCCATCTCCTCCTTTCGCCGTATCCACTCTTCCGAAACCGGTCCAATGTCTATACGATATCTTGCCGCTTTATATGCCACTCTTGCCTTTTTCCTCGTGCTATCTGTTTCGAACTTTTCTGGCCTCCCTATCTTCTTTCGTTCCGCCATTTTCACTCCAGCTAAATATATATCGAGGTCAGATCGATCATGTGACCTCGGGTTGTGACCTCATTTTTTTGCGATTGTTCGTAGGCCTATCACTGCGCCTTTTTGGGGGGGGTCCAAAAACTATTTCATTTTCTTTATTTTGGAATATATATACACCATTTGAAGGTATTTATTCGTTTAATGGCGTCAATATATGAGTCTTTTTCAACACAGAAAGTTTCAATGGGAGGGAGACACGCTTTAACGGCGCTAAAATGCCTGGAGAGAACGCCCCTAAGATTGTCCTCTTTGCTTATACAGACTTCTCATGCAGTGGGAAAAAATGCACTGCGATGTGTTCCATATGTAGAAGAACTATCGAGGAAACGACGGGGACGACCTCGAACTTCAATCGTCATTTGGTAAGACTCCACCCAGAGAAGGAAATGACACGCTATGTTCATTGCTCTGTTGATCGCGTGGCTTGCTGAGCGATGAACTAGCTAGTGTTGACCTTCTCTCATGTTATTTGTCCTGTTGATAGTGGGCGGGGCTTGCTGAGCGATGAACAAGCTTTTTATCTGTAGCCTGTTAACTAAAATGGGGCAGTCGAGCAGGAACGTTAGTCCAACACAGTAGCAAAGATGCTTTCACATAAACGCAGCAACAGACATCGTCAAATGGTGCGGTTGGAGTCTTGTTCTCGGATTCGACTTGAAAATTTTCTTTAATGACTTGGACTTGAACACTGGGGACTCAAGGTTCGGTGACTCGACTACAACACCGATGCCACCTTTGGAAATTGAATAACCTTCATAACATTAATATCCAAAATTACCTGGTTATTAATTCTGATTTTCTTTTCTTTCTAAAAACATGCAAAAAGTGGAAGATAAAATGCCAAAACAGTTCATAGCTATAGTCTGCTTCTTTTAATGATGATGTTTCAGACTGTTTTGGCTTGATTAGGACATAAAGATAAATTGAATAGTGTATTTATAGCAAGAAATACATGAATGGAATTTAGTTTACTCAAAACACTATCTGTAAATACAGTGTATTTTTACAGTGTACACAACACTCTTGATGCATATACGGTACTGTAGCAGTATTCAGCGGTGAACCGTTACTATTAGAGCTGGGACTTGAGCTCAGCCAAAACTTAGCCAGACGCACCAAGAAAGCAACAGGGCAAAGGATTTTGTAAGGGATTAGCGGCAGGCTGCCAGGTCGCTCCGCTGTGTGTAGCTGTCGATGTTGATTTCAAAAGTAACTAAGTAAATTACAGAGGGAAATGAATACTTAAGTCTGAGTGAAAAATACTGTCGCGAACATGCAGCGTGGAAGAAGAGTCTGGAGACAGAAGTCTTAGTTTCTTGGTCGTTAGCCTGTGCTACTTGCTCTCGATAGATAGCACTGGCTTGACCGCTTTATTAGCATTCACTAACACTACTGATGAACGCTACACCAGCTGGAAGGCGACTTCACTCGCCGACTCGCAGTTAAGCTCGCGTTGGGCTTCGAGAAGGCTTAGGATGATAAATTTTTGGTCCCTCCCACTATAAATCAAATCTGATTGGTTAATTCATCTATCACTTCCTACATAACCATGGCCTTCTGTCCCAACAATGAAGTCCTAACCAATGAGTGAGCAGCTCGAAACTCTTCTCAGCCTAGAGACAACAAACAAACAAAATCCCACTGGATAACTCGATTTTAATGTTTTCAGGACAGTAATTCTTTCATTACTGAAGCAACTTTGATAGAAAATGAGGCCAAATTAGAATTAGAAGAGAATAATTATCATGAAATCATGAAAGAATGAAAGAAATTAAATGTAACGTATGAAATGCTGATATGTTTGGGTCTTCTATGAAGGACTAGAAGGTCCTGACCGTTCCTTCTGGCAGTATTATAACTGCAGCAGACTTTGGTAATCATAGTGTATGTCGTAAAAACGTATGCGTCGTACGTTTCCAGAGAAACAAGGAGTTTCAGACAAATGTCCTTCAGCAGTTTCACCTCCTACTGCCTCAGAAACACTTCTGCTGCACAGAAGGACTTTCTTTTTCCCTCTGAACCCTTTGTGTGCTCTGACTAATTTGTACTCCATCCATTATCATTACCGAAGTACACTACAGTGTCTTGCAAAAGTATTCATCCCCCTTGGTGTTTGTCCTGTTTTGCTGCATTACAAGCTGGAATTAAAATGGATGTTTTGAGGGTTAGTACCATATGATTTACACAACATGCCTACCACTTTAAAGGTGCAAATTGTTGTTTTATTGTGACACA
This sequence comes from Neoarius graeffei, assembly GCF_027579695.1. NCBI lineage: Eukaryota > Metazoa > Chordata > Actinopteri > Siluriformes > Ariidae > Neoarius > Neoarius graeffei. Next base: position 70,114,825 of record NC_083581.1, on the reverse strand, counting down.
AACAATAATTAAGATGAAAAAACAGAAATCTGGAGTCTGCATAGGTATTCACCCCCTTTCATATGAAACCCCGAAATAAGAGCTGGTCCAATCAATTCACTTCATAAGTCACATAATTAATTGATTAAGATCCACCTGTGTGCAATCAAAGTGTCACATGATGTCTGTATAAATCAACCTGTTCTGGAAGGACCCTGACTCTGCAACACTACTAAGCAAGCAACATGAAAACCAAGTAGCCCCCAAACAGGTCAGAGACAAAGTTAGAAGTATTGATCAGGAAAATATCCCAGACTTCAATATCCCACTTTTTGGCCATCATGGGAAACATCATGTGTGGCGCAAACCCAACACCCTGAGAACACCATTCCTACAGTGAAGCATGGTGGTGGCAGCATCATGTGGGGATATTTTTCATTTGCAGGGACAGGAAAGCTGGTCAGGACTGAAGGAAAGATGGATGGCACTAAATACAGGGCAATTCTGGAGGAAAACCTGTTTGAGTCGGCCAGAGGTTTGAAACTCGGATGAAGGTTCATGTTCCAGCAGGACAATGACCCTAAACCTAGTGCTAAAGCTACACTGGAGTGGTTTAAAGGGAAACATTTAAATGTCTTGGAATGGCCTAATCAAAGTCCAGACCTCAATCCAATTGAGAATCTGTGGCATAACTTGAAGATTGCTGTACACCAACGCAACCCATCTAACTTGAAGGAGTTGGAGCAGTTTTGCCTTGAGAAATGGGCAAAAATCCCAGTGGCTAGATGTGCTAAGCTAATAGAAACATACCCCAAGAGACTTGCAGCTGTACTTGCAGCAAAAGGTGATTCTACAAAGTATTGACTGGGGGGAATGCCTATGCACACTTTAGATTTCTGTTTTTTTTCCATTTTCATTATTGTTTGCATCACAATAAAACAACAATTTTCACTTTTAAAGTGGTAGGCATGTTGTGTAAATCAAATAGTTCTAACCCCCCAAAAAAAATCCATTTTAATTTCAGCTTGTAATGCAACAAAACAGGACAAACACAAAGGAGGATGAATACTTTTGCAAGACACTGTATATTTTACTCCCACATACAGTATAGACCATATCACTACATTCATATCGTGTTTTAAGTAGAAATATCAAAAGATCACACCTCACATCTGTCTACATCTGGATTTCATTGTGCAAAGTAGAACCTTTTCAATTAAAGATGTTTTAGTCTTTTAATAGATTCACTAGCTTCTCTCCAGATGCGGTTTCATAGCCTGAGCTGCAAGCTAATTACACCTTTGTTGCTAATGTTTCTACTAATAAACCTTGTAACTGAGGTCAACAGTTTAGCCAGGCCTTTTTTCTCCATTTATTTGGCCTGTTAATGGCAGGCTATCAGATTGCTATCTTTCTTTCCTGTGTCCGTCTCTCTTGCTCGCCTGCTCTAGCCTGGAGGAGGACACATCTGAAATGAGCATCTGGAGGAAGCCTGCTGAATAGGGTCCTTTTTTTTCCTCCCTGAGAGCCTGCGCTTCAACGAGCGCAGAATCCTGGAGACCTCTCACACTCGCTTTTTACCTCTCTCAGTCCATTCAGACAATCTTCCTCTTCTGTCATCTCTTGTCCGCTTCTCATCTTTCACTCTTCCCTTCTTTATTTCCCTCACCATGTCAATCCCTCCTGTTCTGTAGGCCAGAGTGTGTAAATGAAATGGGGATGAGTCGGACCCTGAGTTGAACAGACAGATTTATTGACCAGCGCAGAGGCCTGGTGGTCTATAGGAGACCAGATAAATAAAACGGGCTGGGCTGAGCTTCTACAAGATCATAAAGTCCTCACAAAGCTCGGCAAAACAATAAGGCATCTCAACCATGAGCAAGGGGGTGGAGGCAGATTCCTCTTGCTTATATACAGCAGCTGAACTATTGTCGCAGGTTGGAAGCATCTCTGAGATGAGCAGAGATCCCAAGGTGACGCCCTATTGTGAAATGCTGGAACATCCCAAGGTCACCTCCTATGGGATAAATGAAACAGAGATGGAAGGAGCGAGTGAATGGAGGCGCGCAATGGGCACTCTTTGTACTAGTTCCTTTTCATTCATGCCCCATGATTATCCCTGTTGCTGTGGCTGAAGTCTTCATGGCGTGTTCTGCTCTTTCTGTAAATAACATCCAGCCTCTTGAGAATTTATAACTCTATAACTATAGCCTTTTCATAGAACATTTCATACGAAATGGAAACAATGCAGAAAATTACCTTGGATATGTATTCAAAAAGTGCCTCCATCTATCTCTACGTTTTAAATCCTTTTCAAATTGTTCATAATGTATCATTAAGTCTTTGAGGAATAGAAACAGAGATGTGAGAGGATTATTTTCATGAATCCTGGTTGCATTTTGCATTCACATCAGTTTAAAAGCTTGTGGTAACTTGTTGTGTACAGTGGATTCTCAGGGGTTACTTCCTGTACGATGCAGTCACTTAGAAGTTACTTCCTGTGTGTGGTTTTTGCTGGTAGAAAGTAAAAGGCAGGCCTGCGCACCCCGCTGAAACTAAAATCCTATTAACCCATGACCTATCACTTGACCCAGTGAAGTGTTGCAGTGGACAAGAATCGGGAGTGAAACAATAAAACACTAAGAGGCAAAATCTTAGCTGAAAGTAGGAGGGGAAAAGTTACTCTCTTCTTTTAAAAGCCTATTTACTCCATTTTACTTCAGCATTTCTTTATGGAGATTTGGGTATATGGTTGTAGAGTGTGTAACGGACCGGTTATGGGTGAAGAGAGGAGGTGGGAGAAGATTGAATTGGACTTTATTATCTGAGATCAGACGTGGTGATTTCAGGAGTTTGAAGGCATTACGCCAAGCCAATATTATCAAGATTATACTTATTATTAAAGCTAGACTGCCCTTTGGATTTTTAAAGTTGAGGTCATAAAAAGAACACCCCGACACCCGATTATTTTTGTTTAGTGGACTGAAAGCCACTGAATTCGAGTCACAGACTTCCAATTTTATTAGTTAAAAAAATAGAACAATTAATGAATTTAAGGCCACTATTCGCCGCTATTTTTTCCTGCTTCACCATGACCCAATACAAGATACTACGTCATGCATCACGTGGTAGGCATTCCCTGTTCGTGCACGGCATTGTGCGATACAAATTTGAAACAAGAGAAAAATGGAGGACGTGAGTGTGCGAATGAAATGTGAAAGACCGACTACAGTAACGGAAAAGGAGAAGAAAAGACGTTATATACGAAGGAAAGGAAACGCAGGAACAAACTAATAAATATCGGTATCAGCGAGCACCTCGGTGTGATCAGCTGTTTGTGTTTTGCTGGGATTCAAACCTGGTTTGCTGGTGTGATAATCCAGCAAACCCCCACTAGGCCACCAGGGGGATGACTCAAATGCAGAGGCGTGAAGCAGAAGTAGAAAAAGTATCAAAAGGTTTATTTACAATATTTACAATCCAAGGCAAAAACGAAAGTATAATCCAAACGCTCAGAAGATAACCAGAAAAAAAAGTTCAAAGAAACAAAGAGCCAAAAAAACAGAAAAGAAGAGGCAAAAATACAAACACTCAGAGGATCCAAAATGGTAAACACAAAGTCCAAAAAAAAGCAAAGTACAAAAACCACAAAGACATGGGCGAGAAAATCGGAACAGAGGTTACTGGAGCTAAACATAACAGCACAAAGACTCCATGACAAGAGGACTGAACTCAGGGGTATAAATACACAAACTAATTAAGGACAGGGCGGGGCAGGAAACAGGCAATAAGACAAAAACAAAACACAGAACACAGTGGTGACCTCTAGAGGCCCAAAACAAACATGGCCAGAAAAGGAAATAACAGTGGCCTCTAGAGGCCAAAACAGTCCCAGCCCTAACAGTTCGTTTAGCAACAGAATGATGGAACTGTCAGTGCACGCTCAAAGGGAAACCTGTAGATGGCAGTTATGTAACACTGTGGATGCCAACTGCTGTACAGTAAAACCCAAAAGAAGAAGAAGGTGGTAAATCTGCGCATGCGCACACAGACTTCCTCTGTCTGCTTGACTGCATGAAGCGAGCGATTTCATGCACATTACTTGCTTGGGAATCCCCTCAAATTAAATAACTTCCCAGCCACAGAATGGCCTGTTTTTTTGTGAGATATTGCAGAACTAAACATATATCACAATGACCAGATTTCAGACTGAACTAAATTTCACCGATTTTATGAAATCGAAAGGCCGTCTAGCTTTAAGTTTTTACAGTTATTAGCCTGTTTGGCTAGCCAATAGAAATTAATGTGTTTCTTTCAAAGCTGAAAAACAAGTCTGGCCTTTGAACAGTGCTTTTATTTAACCTCCAGCTTTCTCCCTAATTTTATTATATTTCAATATTACTTGGCCAATTCCCATTCCCACCCATTTCACCAAGAGGGTGAAGGCTACCACATGGTTCCTCCGAGACATGCAAAGCCAGCCAGCTGCATCTTTTCAACCTCAGCTATTCTGCGTCAACTGATATGGCAAATGCTTTTCTCTTGCACCTTTTGGAAGCACTAAATGGAAAATGTCTACGGGAATTCAAGAATAAAATCTCCGATTCTAAAGAATAGCCAAACTGTTATTGTCTACATTGAAGTACTTGGATTATTTTGATACAAAGAACCTGTTTTGAAGGGTTTAAGCATCCCTGGTCTCACAAACCCCTGGTGTAAGCATTTGTCCATTCACTGGAAGTTCATTAGTTGAAATCCCAATGATGACACAAACATCCATGACTGGAAGTCTAAGCCAGGATAATTAGCCCTGCTGTCTCGGTAGAAATGGTGGTCTTCCTGTCATCCTTTGTCAACCTGAGGAATGGTAAATAAGGGGCAGGAATTAGGTTGTGTATACAGGATTGGGCAATTAGTCTTCTCCTTGAAATGTATTTAGCTGAATTAGAAGCAATGAAAGTAACTTTAGTCGTAGTTTTGGAGAAAGCAGCTCCCAGCTTAATAGCTGTTGTGCAGCAGGGGGGATCTCGTTAACAGGTGGGAATTTGTGAAGACTAAATTGGGCGAGTGTGGGGGTGTTTTCATGTTTATGAAGAAGAGGCTGAGAAAGTACTTTAGGGTTGTAGTGTATGCTCCAGAGTAAAAGGAGTGGCACTAACTCAAGCCTCTGGACATCGCTGATAAAACTTATCTAAAACACAGAAGAAAATAGAGAAGCTTTTCAAAAGTGTACTGTCACATTACAACTCCAACAAGACAGCGGGCCTCATCTGCTTGCCAATGTTCTTGCCAGTGCTCCTCCCTTCATCGACAGTGGTGTACGGAATCAGATATCGAAGCGGCCGACGCAGATGTAAGCCATAGTGATTTGATTTCCAAGGCCAGGGATGACAAAATAGGGATAAATAGACAATCCACTCATCTCTGGTTCTCATGCATTGACAAGCACTCATAATCGCACCGTGATGGTGGAAAGGCAGGAGAGCTCGGCTTACTTGCCTGGAGAGAAAAGGACGATCTGCTGGAACAATGACAATCAGGCCAGAGTATTAAACATGCCAGTGACCTGGGCTTTTCCCTAGTGTGCCTCGTCCCATTGTGTGCTGCTGATTGATGTTGACTAGGGGTCACCTAAACCTGAACACACAAGCATAGTATGCTGCGCACGGGTCTAAATGTTTACACGCATTTATTTTACACACACATGCGTTAGCACACGCACAAATCCAGAGAAGCCATGCACAAATACAAACAAGAAGCCATTTTCGACGTAAAATGTGCAAATATAACAAACCATGACAAGCCATTCTACTGCCTATATACTTCAGTGTGTGTGTGTGTGTGTATGTGTGTGTGTGTGTGTGCACTACAGATCGACCACACACACACAGTAGCACTTATCACTCCAGACAGTGATCAGTGGGTTGAGGTTGTCTTAGAGTCGAGTATGTGAGTTATGTGCCTCCTTCCTAATCATGAAGCTATACATTTGTACAAATTTAAAAATCCTCCATCGGAGAGTTCAGTAAAGCTACGTGTTTGTAACGGATCCAGCCTGCTTGCTGCATGTGTTTAGAAATGCATGCATGCAGGCTGGCAATGGCTCCTGCCTATTGATCCATTGATCTGGAATCTATGGAGGTGAAGTTGTCCAATAAATCATCTTGAATTTCAGACCTCTCTCAGTCTCAGCCAAGTGTGACTCACAGAGGGGGAAGGTAACTGCAAATCTCTAATGGACATCCTTTATCTGACCTTCGCCAGCTGAATCTGGAATACACACACCGTAATATGCTCAAGATGCTAAAGATGAGCGTCAGAATATAAAAATCTTGTGGCAAAAAGTCACAAGACAGCACGGTGTCATTATGTCCATGTGGATCTGTATAGCGTTTCAAATATCCGTGTCTGTATTTGTATTCGGATTTAAACCTAAACTAAAGTGGGTGTGGCCTACACCTGGAAGCGATTCTGTGCCTCTGGCCAAGTTTACATTAGACCGTATCTGTCTCGTTTTCTTCGCGGATGCACTGTCCGTTTACATTAAAACGCCTGGAAACGCCGGGAAACGGGAATCCGCCAGGGTCCACGTATTCAATCTAGATCGTGTCTGGTCCGGTGCTGTGTAAACATTGAGAATACGAAGATACGCGGATACGCTGTGCTGAGCTCTAGCTGGCATCATCATTGGACAACGTCACTGTGACATCCACCTTCCTGATTCGCTGGCGTTGGTCATGTGACGCGACTGCTGAAAAACGGCGCGGACTTCCGCCTTGTATCACCTTTCATTAAAGAGTATAAAAGTATGAAAATACTGCAAATACTGATGCAAATACTGCCCATTGTGTACTTGTGATTGTCTTTAGGCTTGCCATCCTTCCACTTGCAAGTGGTAAGTGATATGCACTGGGATCACACACACAGCGGCTCAGTCCCGAATCACTGCTCGTGCACTTCACTCGCGCGCTCTGTGAGCTGCGCAGGGCCGGAGTGCGCACCCTCCAGAGGGCACTCGCTGTTCAGGGCGGAGTGATTTGGAGCGCAGGATGCCTGCGGAGCCGAGCGTATCCGTGTATTGGTGTTGCTGTGTGCACGCAAATCGTGTATTAGTGTTGCTGTGTGCACGCTAATCGTTTTAAAAACGTTAATCTGATGATCCGCTGATACGGTCTAATGTAAACCCCACCTCTGACAGTTCCTCAACCTCAGCTACATCACTTGTTCACAGAGGTGGACAGCAATGAAGTACATTTACTTGAGTACTACACTTTTTTGAGTATCTGTACTTTACTGGAGTTTTTTTTTTTTGGAAACTTATGAAATTAACTTCAGTACATTTGAAAGACAAATATTGTACTTTTCGCTCCACTACATTTCTATCAAGGTCCTTGTTACTCATTACTATGAAGCAGCTTTGAAAGTGGATGTTTTTTCTTTTTTTTTCTAAAACGTGATTGTTTTTTTTCGCAGGTGACACTGAGACAGCCTATCAGTAATCACTAGGGTCACGTCCATAGACTGTATAAAATCAAGTTCAGTAATTTCTCAGCAGTGTAGGTGCAATAGGCTTATCGAATCATCTCATTCTACAGGGTCGCAGGCAAGCTGGAGCTGGGGTACACCCTGGACAAGTCGCCAGGTCATCACAGGGCTAACACATAGACACAGACAACCATTCACACTCACACCTACGGTCAATTTAGAGTCACCAGTTAACCTAACCTGCATGTCTTTGGACTGTGGGGGAAACCGGAGCACCCGGAGGAAACCCATGCGGACACGGGGAGAACATGCAAACTCTGCACAGAAAGGCCCTCGCCGGCCACGGGGCTCGAACCCGGACCTTCTTGCTGTGAGACGACAGCGCTAACCACTACACCACCGTGCTGCCCTTATCGAATCAGTCTCATGTAAAAAGGGATCAGTCTCATAAATTCATTAATCATTAGAAGTGTCTCAATTCAAGTTTATAGCTAAACTATTAAAATCAGTGGAATAACTGCTATAGTTTTAGTGAGTATTGTAGCTCTAATGCAATACATTTACTCTAGATCTATAACATTCATATAACAACCAAATGGGCGAAGGCAATTAGAATACTTGTTTGGCAGAGTTTGGCACTGAGTGAAGAAGAAACCTTTATTTGTCACATGCACACTTCAAGGACAGTGAAATTCATCCTCTGCATTTAACCCATCTGAAGCAGTGAACACATGCGCGCACACACCCAGCCACACTAGAGTGCCCGGGGAGCAGTCAGGAGCCAGGTACCTTGCTCAAGGGCACCTCAGCCCAAGGCCGCCCCACGTTAACCTAACTGCATGTCTTTGGACTGTGGGGGAAACCGGAGCACCCGGAGGAAACCCACACAGATACAAGGAGAACATGCAAACTCCACACAGAAAGGCACACCTTGCCGGCCACTGGGTTCAAACCTAGAACCTTCTCGCTGTGAGGCGAGAAGGTTCTGGTTTCCACCAGAACCTACACCACCGTGCCACCCAGGTACTCTACTGTCTCACTGTCCATCTCACTCACTCCCAGAATGTTGTAGCAATAGACAGGACACAGTTTATTCCAAAGATACCATTTATTGAAATTGCTGACATGAATTAGCAAACTAACACTGATCAGATATAGCAAGAATAGCAGTCAAGAAATAATTCAATATAAATAGTGATACAATGTATACAAATAAGAATCAGTAGTGTATAAAGCAATAGTCAGTAGTAAGTAGAATAATAACCAGCAGTAAACAGAGTAAGAAGTCAGCAGTGAATATGATGATAACTAAGGCACTAATGGTGATCAGAAGTAATAGGCTATATGCAAGTGTTCAGGGGCGAGTGAATGTTAAAATGTGAGAGGGAAATCACGTGTTTGTGTGTCTGTGTGAGAGTGTGTGTGGGCGTGTGCGTGCGTGTGCGCAGCTGCGCACTAACAAGATGAGGAGGAGCTAGGGAGAGAGGGCGTGTGCAGGCACATGACGAGGAGGGGAGTGAGGAACGAGGCTGTGTGCGTGCGCGGGCGAAATGGGTGTGGTATGTGAATGTAATGCGCGAGCCTTTGTGCTAGGCCTTAAACCCCAAACTTCTACTCAACCCATAGCTACTCCTGAAATCCCAATGTTGAGGGGTGTAGTGCGACGGAGGGAGTTAAAAAGAGAGAGAGGGAGAGAGAATGCATGCACGATCTAACTAAATACAGATAGTAAACAAAGCAAATCAAATAACATGCGGTCTAAGACCGACTTTCATGTGAATCAAAATGTGTACGTTTAAACCATGAATGAATTCAAATAAACAACACTCTTCACATTAACTAGCCACAACTAAGACTAACAATTGCCCAGATGCCAGCCTTACTTGAGATCGCTCTTGCTTGGCGACTGAAAGTGCGCCGTCTGTTATCTGAAGACAGCGCGGAGCGCAGGTCCAGAGAGAAAACAGTTCTGTTCCTTTTACTTTTACAGCTTGTCAGCTGAAGATCTTCAGTGTCCCATCGGTTGTCCTATGATCTAGAAGGAATCTTATTTGTAGTTCGTCGACGTTGCGAAAGGGAAAAGGGATCCGGTCGCCTTTTCTCTTTAAAATACTGCGTGGGCTGCAGTAACTAACTGGTTCAGTAACTAACTGGTTCGATGATTCCCTTCCCACGGGAATCATCGCGGGCTCGAGAGACGAGACCTGACGAGTTAGTTCGTTGGTAGCAGAACAAAATGTCTGGACACAAATCGGGTTTTCAGAAAAGGAAAGCAAATAAACGGAGGGTTGAAAATACAAAAAAGGAGGCAGAAAATGCAAAACGAGTTTTAAGGTAGGACAAATGGTTACTAACTTTTTAAGGCAGCCCGCCGTGGCTGCAGGCTTTCAGTTGTGTCATTGAATGGTTACTTTTCTGAGGCGGCCCGCCGTGGCTGCCTGCAGGCTCATTTATTATAGCCCATTTATTTAAAATAGTTTATATAAAATGTTTATAGTTATAGTTATGTGATGGTTGTCCTGATTTAGACTGGTGGTTTTTTTTTGGGGGGGGGGGGGTTGCGCGATGTTGCACCCGGGTCCAGATTAGGGCAGAACCGGCCCTGGCTACATTTCAGGTGTAGTTTGTTTTATGTATGTATGTACTTGCATAGATGTGTACTTGGTCTTCCAATATGGCGCCTAACAAAATCTTGCGGCGCGGTGACGTCATGCGGTAGCCCTCTATAGGGCCTGACTAGCCTTTGGTAACACACTAAACGAATTCTCTTTCATTTTTGGCACTTTTTCTGTTTGTGTAGATGGGAAGACATACTGAGAATCCAAATCGCCAACATTTGAAATAATAATAGTTTTGAATTATTTCTTGTCTTATTTAATGAAGGTTGTAATAGAATTAGCCTACATTTGGCTTAAGCTGGATGAGACAGAGACATAATTTTATAGCCATTTGTTAAACAGCTGACAGGGAACGTAATTAACCATTCCGGGAATTAAATTTTTTTGTTCTAACCGGTTCGGGAACGTCTATTTAATGGTGGAACCCAAAACCGGAAACGTTAAAATTCCGTTTCTGTTCGGAACGAACCAATAGGAAAAAAATTCTGGTTCAAAGCCCTGCACACGCATCAATAATTTGACGACTCTTCAAAAAATATCAAAGTGATTTGATATGTCAAAATTTGGGTTCAAAATTTTGACATCAAATTTTTGACATCAAAACACCCTACACACGATCAAACTTTGTATCAAAATTTTGATATCAAAATTTTGATGACTTTTTTGAACGTGTATGGGGCCCTTTACTGCTGTATATCTAGGGTTCGGTTTAGGGTTCGGATTTGGGAAGACTTTGTATTTTAAACTACTTGATGATGTCGTAAGACTGGACTCCTACATAATAAATTCAAAATATAAATATATCACTCCTTCTATTGTGATTATTGCTGGTCTAGTAGTTAAGGTGCTGGCTTAAGAATCAGAAGGTTCTAAGTTTAAATCCTGGTTAAGTATAGAAAAAAGATATCTTTAAAAAATGCTAATTATGTTGACAGACAAGAGAGAATACTTGGTAGGTGTACACAGAGAGGAAGTGGAGGGAAGAAAGAGAGACAAAATAAGTGATAGAAATAAAGCATAGATAATCCAAAACTTTACCTAGGTTGGAAATTATGAATGAGCTTAAATATTTTAACCCAGGTAAAAAAAAATCACCTAAGTTGAAATTTTTTGACCTGTAACATACAGATTACTTGCAACCACGTGATCAAAATATGCTACGTCATGAGCGTCCGCCATGATGCTGAATATACAAAGCAACTAGGATGGCAGCTGCTGAAAGTGTGTCTGAAAACAATGCTGAATTTTCTCAGTATTACCACGATTTGAACGGTTGAGCGAAGATTCGATACAAAGAGAAGATAGATATGTGTGGTTTTGACCCATATTATTTAAAAAGTCAGACTTTTCTGAAGATAAGATGCTTCTACCAACCATCGAGTACCTAGATATCACGTTCTATTTGGTTTGGCTGCCGAAGAATCAAGTCCGACCTTGGATGAAACATAGCCCATGTTCTGAGTGGGAGCCCAGTCTGGATTGTTTCTATTGTATAATTTTGCTGGCGCTCCTAGAAGCGAAATGGGAATACACGTGTTAAAATTATAACAACGACCGAGTGAACCACTACAAGAGAGAACGCACATTTTATAGCAAAATTCTAGCAACATGAAATAAAATTCTTCCGTGATATTATCGAGAAAGCTTTTGAATCTCACCTGAGATAAAATGATTACTGCAAACATGAGCTGTTTTGGTTTTAGCCTCTGTTAGATCAGCCCTGCCGATGTTGTTCAGCCATGCTTGTCTCCTCTCTGTACTAAGCCTCAGAGTTTCCTTGCCCTCCTTCTGAATCACAGACGGAATTTGAAAAAATCAGAACGTGCCACGGTCACAGGAACTGTTGTGACCACAACCGTATACAGCACAAAGATATGGCAGAGCTAAAAGAACGCTTAAAGCAGTGGAAAAACAAAGAGAGTTGCGCACGCGTGACTATGTTTTGTATGGAATGTCGCTTGACCCCACAGTTGTATATCCACCAACATGGCCGGCATCCGGGTTTCTATTTTGCTTTGACATCGCTTGCAAGTCAAGGATACATAACTGTGAGTGTTTTTAAAAATCCTTTCTGTGTGGAGTTTGCATGTTCTCGCTGCGTCTGCATGGGTTTCCTCCGGGTGCGCTGGTTTCCCTCACAGTCCAAAGACATGCAGGTTAGGTTAACTGGTGGCTCTAAATTGACCGTAGGTGTGAATGTGAAGGTGTGTGAATAGTTGTTTGTCTCTATGTGTCAGCTCTGCGATGATCTGGTGACTTGTCCAGGGTGTACCCCACCTCTCGCTCATAGTCAGCTGGGATAGGCTCCAGCTTGACCGTGACCCTGAACAGGATAAGCGGTTATGGATAATGGATGGATGGATGGATAAACAAACTAGTAGCCTAATTTAAACCACTCCATCCCTGACCAGGCGGTTACTAAAGATGTATGAATGGATGTTGTATATCCATGTTAATGAATGTAGTCTTTTTTCACATCTAATGCTCACCTACATGAAAGTAAAAAACTCCTGCTTGCACAATGTTTTTGTCTTGATGCACACCACTTTCTCTCAACCAGAGGTCCTGTGAAAATTTCTGGTAAGCTTTCTATTAAAAAAATAGTGTGCCTCCTATTCATTTGAATATTTGAGTATTTGTATCTTTTCATTCTGAATAATTTATTTATGTTTGATTACATCACGGGCGGCACGGTGGTGTAGTGGTTAGCGCTGTCGCCTCACAGCAAGAAGGTCCTGGGTTCGAGCCCCGGGGCCGGCGAGGGCCTTTCTGTGTGGAGTTTGCATGTTCTCCCCGTGTCCGCGTGGGTTTCCTCCGGGTGCTCCGGTTTCCCCCACAGTCCAAAGACATGCAGGTTAGGTTAACTGGTGACTCTAAATTGACCGTAGGTGTGAATGAGAGTGTGAATGGTTGTCTGTGTCTATGTGTCAGCCCTGTGATGACCTGGCGACTTGTCCAGGGTGTACCCCGCCTTTCGCCCGTAGTCAGCTGGGATAGGCTCCAGCTTGCCTGCGACCCTGTAGAAGGATAAAGCGGCTAGAGATAATGAGATGAGATGAGATGATTACATCACTACTACTACTACTAATAATAATAACAGTGGCGAAGTGTTACTATAAACAGTGGCGAAGTGTTACTAGAAGTGTTACTAAGCCAAAACTTAGCCAGACACCAAAAAAGCAACAGGGAAAGGATTTTGTAAGGGATTAGCAGCAGGCTGCCAGGTCGCTCCGCTGTGTGTAGCTGTTGATGTTGATTTTAAAAGTAACAAAGTAAATTACAGAGGGAAATGAATACTTAAGTCTGAGTGAAAAATACTGTACTGAGCGTGCAGCCTGGAAGAAGAGTCTGGAGACAGAAATCTTAGTTTCTCAGTCGTTAGCCTGTGCTGCTTGCTCTCAATAGATAGCACTGGCTTGACCGCTTTATTAGCATTCGCTAACACTACTGATGAATGCTACACTGGCTGGAAGGTGACTTCACTGCTGTGCTGACAGCACTGACTCATGGTTAAGCTAGTGTTGGGCTTTGAGAAGGTTGAGGGTGATACATTTTTGGTCCCTCCCACTATAGATCAAAATCTTATTGGTTAATTAATCTGTTACTTCCTACATAAACATACACTGCCATGGCCTTCTGTCCTGCCAATGAAGTCCGAACCACTGAGTGAGCAGCTCGAAACTCTTCTCAGTTTAGAGACAACAAACAAACAAACAAACAAACAAAATCTCATTGGATAATTTGATTTTAATGTTTTCAGGACAGTAACCTTTTCATTTCTGATGCAAATTTGATAGAAAATGAGGCCAAATTTGAAATGCTGATAATACTGGCTAGTGGCCTAGTGGTAGTGTGTCTGCATCTCGATTGAGAGATTGTGAGTTCTAGTCACAGTTGGGTCATACCAAAGACCATCATAAAAATGGTACCTACTACCATCTGGCAAGGCATGCTGCAATACAGATACGAGTGGAGAGTTAAACTCTTGTGGTTACCAGAGGGCTAGCCCCCCAATGTAACCCTAGCTATGTAAGAGGCTGAGGGCTGTGGAAATGGTGATCGGTGCGGCCCAATGTGGCACAGGAAGGACTTTAACTAACTTGAAATGCTGATATGTTTGGGTCTTCTCTAAGGGCCTAAAAGGTCTGGATGGTTCTCCTCTGAATACTACTACTACTAATAATAATGTGTTTCTCAAATGACAATATACATAATTTTTCAGCATCGTGTTCCACCTAAAACAGGAAGATCATCCATTAAGGATTGTTTCATGGCGATCTAAAGCACACAGATTTCTGTGGATAAACCTGTCTCCATAATTAGTCCTTGCTTGCTGGAAGCTCTTTAGCAGTTTCTGTAAAAGAGCTCCACTGAGACCCAAAGTAGGCGAATGAAACAAATGAGGACCAGCTCCAGAATTCTGAATTTAAGTCATGAGATACCCGAGAGCACAAACCTGCCAACCCTTTATCTAATCTGCTCCTGTAGGTTTCAAATCACATGGAAAAGATAAGTCCTTGTCCTAGTATTCATCATTCTGTCATAAACATGAACACTGATTAGATTTATTATATCTCTTTTAAGTTACAGTGATGGGTCTCCTGGGTTTTTTATTTGTAAAATGTCAGAATAATCAGAGAGAGAATGTTTCAGAGAATTTTTAATGACTTTAATCAAAATCAGAAGTTTATATACACTTGGTTAGTATTTGGTAGAATTGCCTTTGAACTGTTTAACTTGGATCAAGCATTTTGGGTTTCCTTCCACAAGTTTCTCACTATCTTGCTGGAATTTTGGCCCATTCCTCCTGACAGAACTGGTGGCATTGAGTCAAATTTGTGGGCCTTCTTGCTCACACATGCCTTTTCGGTGCCACCCAGAAATGTTCTATAGATAGTTTTCACTGACATCACGGCATTCCGGGGAATGCCCTCCAGCCGCCATCTTGTGGGGCAAACAAAACGGACCATCGCCATTACCGGCTACGTTATCTCGGATGAATTTATAAAGTTATATAGTCAGTTTTCTAAAATAAAGATCAATGTCGGCAAAATCAAGCAAACAGAAGTATATAGATACATTAGACGACATCTCACGACAAATGGTATAGTTACAGTCCATGAAACAGGAAGTATAAGGATGAGAAAAAAACAGTTTAAATCGGAAAGCTGCGCACATTTGCGCAGCTCTCCGATTTAAACTGTTTTTTCTTATCCTTATACTTCCTGTTTCATGGACTGTAACGGATTTGCTTATTTAGTAATTTTAATACAGAATTTACTTTGAAATTATAATCAGACACTCCAACACCCCCCCCCCCCCCCCCAAAAAAAAAAAAAATCGGATCTGCGCGATTCAGGCGGCATCCGCCAAAAGGCGCGCTGTTTGCATCCCAAACAAATCAAATCATACAGAATAGACCTAAAATGTTTTTCAAAAATGACCCTTGCGTGAGTGAAGTGACAAGTTTCAAATAGAAATGTGACAAACGAGCGATATTAAGTGTACATTACAATGTAAACGTACACTCAGCGGTTCCAGTTAGGCATTCTCCAGAGATTGTTCACATGATGTTTTGGTTTCCAAAAACAAACTTAAACACAATTGATTGTTTATTTTAACAACTTACCACTTATAAAATGATCGGAGCAGACTTTGCTGTGTTTGGAAGGCTGATAATCCTTGCGGTTGATTCTCGCAAGCCATAGATTTCTCCTTTGTATGCTGAGTTTCTTTGTTTGCTCACCTTCGTGCTCCCGTACAGTGGGAATTCCATAAAAGCTCCACTTGACTTCATCATCTGACCTATTATGACAGCCGTGAATACAACAGGTGTGCACCATTGCTAGCTTTAAATAGTCTGCTTGGGTTCTTTTGAAGACTTTGTACTCACGCGCTACAATGTGTGCTCAGTCACCCGTACGGTAAGCTTGACCCGCAAGATGGCCGCCACTAGGGAATCCCCGACTCTGTGACGTCATGTGAAAACTATCTATAGGATTGAGGTCCTGGCTTTGTGATGGCCACTCCAATACCTTCACTTTGTTGTCCTTAAGCCACTTGGCAACTCATTTAGAGGTATGCTTGAGGTCATTGTCCATTTGGAAGACCCATCTCCACCCAAGCTTTAACTTTTTGGCTGATGTCTTGAGATGCTGCTTCAAAATATCCACATCATTTTCTTTCGTCTATTTTGTGAAGTGCACTAGTCCCTCCTGCAGCAAAGCAGCTCCACAACATGACGCTGCCACCTCCAGACTTCACGGTTGGGATGGTGTTCTGAGGCTTGCAAGCTTCTCCCTTTCTCCTTCAAACATAACAATGATCATTGTGACGAAGCAGTTCCATTTTTGTTTCATCAGATCACAGGACATGTCTCCAGAAATGAAGATCTTTGTTCCCATGTGCAGCTGGAAACTGTAATCCTGATCTTTTATGGTGGTTTTGGAGTAGTGGTTTTCTCCTCGCTGAGTGGCCTTTCAGCCCATGTCAGTACAGAACTCATTTTACTGTGGATAATGATACTCTCTTACTGGTTTCTTTCAGCCAGCATCTTTACAAGGTCTTTCGCTGTTGTTCTGGGGTTCATTTGCACATTTCGCACCAAAGCATGTTCATCTCTGGGACACAGAAACCATCTCCATCCTGAGCGGTATGATCACTGTGTGCTTCCGTGGTGTTTAAACTTGAATATTATTGTTTGAACAGATGAACGTGGGACCTTCAGGAATATGGAAATTGCACCCAAGGACGAACCAGACTTATGAAGAGTCTGACACAGTTCTTTTCCTGGTGTCTTGGTTGATTCCTTTGGATTTTCCCATGATGTCATACAAAGAGGCCTTTGTGTTTGAAGGTGTGCCTTAAAATACATCCATAGGTGTGTCTCCAGTTAATTCAAATTATGTCAATGAGCCTATCAGAAGCTTCTAATGCCAAAACATCATCATGTGGAATGCTCCAAGGTGTTTAAAGTCACAGTCAACTTAGTGTATGTAAACTTCTGACTTTGATGAAAGTAATTAAAAATTCTCTGAAAAATTATCTCTGATTATTCTGACATTTTACAAAAAAAAGTTTCTTTTTCTAAACTGTATGTAAACTTCTGGTTTCAACTGTATATCTCAAGCCATGGCTTCTTATGTTATTTATTTACAACGTGCTGATAAAATCTGATAGTGATGGAGTATCAGAAACCAGGAAAATATTTTTCTAGCAATATTTCTTGTTCTCATCTCATCTCATTATCTCTAGCCACTTTATCCTGTTCTACAGGGTCACAGGCAAGCTGGAGCCTATCCTAGCTGACTACGGGCAAAAGGTGGGGTACACCCTGGACAAGTCACCAGGTCATCACAGGGCTGACACATAGACACAGACAACCATTCACACTCACGGTCAATTTAGAGTCACCAGTTAACCTAACCTGCATGTCTTTGGACTGTGGGGGAAACCGGAGCACCCGGAGGAAACCCACGCGGACACAGGGAGAACATGCAAACTCCACACAGAAAGGCCCTCGCCGGCCATGGGTCTCAAACCTGGACCTTCTTGCTGTGAGGCGGCACCACTAACCACTACACCACCGTGCCGCCCATATTTCTTGTTATTATTATTGATTTCTTTCATGACGATCATGAATAGGATGAGAGTTTTCATGTCAACAGGATTTATAACCCAAGGGCCATGGCTTTTTATGTTCAGCGATGTCATGATCATGTTTATATGACATTAGTAGCTACGATTTAGTGACATCATGACCGAAGGTTAGGACTTTACCCTCATAAAGGTGAGTGCCCAAACTCAGCAATTGTTGCAATACTATGATTCAGAGTGAGTTTTTAAAACCAGTGGTCAGATGTATGCAAGTAGAAAGTGCAAAAGTTTCTATAGATGACTTGCAACCATGTGATCAAAATGTGCTACGTCATGAGTGTCCGCCATGATGGTGGATATACAACCCCGATTCCAAAAAAGTTGGGACAAAGTACAAATTGCAAATAAAAATGGAATGCAGTAATTTACAAATCTCAAAAACTGATATTGTATTCACAATAGAACATAGACAACATATCAAATGTTGAAAGTGAGACATTTTGAAATGTCATGCCAAATATTGGCCCGTCTCGTCTCGTCTTCTTCCGCTTATCCGGGGCCAGGTTGCGGAGACAGCAGTCTGAGCATGGAAGCCCGAACTTTCCTTTCCCCAGACATCTTGGCCAGCTCCTCGGAAAGAACACCAAGGCGTTCCCAGACCAGCCGAGAGACATAGTCCCTCCAGTGTGTCCTGGGTCTTCCCCAGGGCCTCCTCCTGGGGGGACATGCCTGGAACACCTCCCCAGGGAGGCGTCCAGGAGGCATCCGAAAGAGATGCCTGAGCCACCTCAGCTGATTCCTCTCGATGTGGAGGAGCAGCGGCTCTCCTCCGAGCTCCTCCTGAGTGACTGTGCTTCTCACCCTATCTCTAAGGGAGCGCCCAGCCACCCTGCGAAGGAAACTCATTTCGGCCGCTTGTATCTGCGATCTTGTTCTTTTGGTCATTACCCAAAGCTCATGACCATAGGTGAGAGTCGGAACGTAGATCGACCGGTAAATCAAGAGCTTCGCCTTTTGGCTCAGCTCCTTCTTCACCATGACGGACCGGTAAAGCGACCGCATCACTGCGGAGGCCACACCGATCCGCCTGTCGATCTCACGCTCTATCCTTCCCTCACTTGTGAACAAGATCCCGAGATACTTAAACTCCTCCACTTGAGGCAGGACTTCTCCACCAACCTGGAGAGGGCAAGCCACCCTTTTCCGGTTGAGAACCATGGCCTCTGACTTGGAGGTGCTGATTCTCATCCCAGCTGCTTCACACTCGACTGTAAACCACCCCAGTGCATGCTGAAGGTCCTGGTTTGAAGAAGCCAACAGGACAACATCATCTGCGAAAAGCAGAGATGAAATCCTGTGGTTCCTAAACAGGATTCCTTCCGGCCCCTGGCTGCGCCTAGAAATTCTGTCCATAAAGATTATGAACAGAATCGGTGACAAAGGGCAGCCCTGCTGGAGTCCAACATGCACTGGGAACAGGTCTGACTTACTGCCGGCAATGCGAACCAGACTCCTGCTCCGTTCATACAGGGACCAGACAGCCCTTAGCAAAGAGCCCCGAACCCCATACTCCTGAAGCACCCCCCACAAAATACCATGAGGGACACGGTCGAATGCCTTCTCCAAATCCACAAAACACATGTGGACTGGTTGGGCAAACTCCCATGAACCCTCGAGCACCCTATGAAGGGTATAGAGCTGGTCCAGTGTTCCGCGACCAGGACAAAAACCACATTGTTCCTTCTGGATCCGAGGTTCGACTATTGGCCGAATTCTCCTCTCCAGTACCCTGGAGTAAACCTTCCCTGGGAGGCTGAGAAGTGTGATTCCCCTATAATTGGAGCACACTCTCCGGTCCCCTTTCTTAAAAAGAGGGACCACCACCCCAGTCTGCCACTCCAGAGGCACTGTCCCCGACCGCCACACTATGTTGCAGAGGCGTGTCAGCCAAGACAGCCCCACAACATCCAGAGACTTGAGATACTCGGGGCGGATCTCATCCACCCCCGGTGCCTTGCCACCGAGGAGATTGCTAACCACCTCAGTGACTTCGGCTTGGGTAATGGATGAGTCCACCTCTGAGTCATCAGCCTCCGCTTCCTCAATGGAAGACGTGACAGTGGGATTGAGGAGATCCTTGAAGTATTCTTTCCACCGCCCGACAATGTCCCCAGTCGAGGTCAACAGCTCCCCACATGCACTGTAAACAGTGTCGGCAGAGTACTGCTTCCCCCTCCTGAGGCACCAGATGGTTTGCCAGAATTTCTTCGAGGCCGACCGATAGTCCTCCTCCATGGCCTTACCGAACTCCTCCCAGGTCTGAGTTTTGCCTCCGCAACTGCCCGAGCTGCAGTACGCCTGGCCTGCCGATACCCATCAGCTGCCTCAGGAGTCCCAGAGCCCAACATGGCCTGACAGGACTCCTTCTTCAGCTTGACAGCATCCCTTACTTCCGGTGTCCACTACTGGGTTTGGGGATTGCCGCCATGACAGGCACAGGAGACCTTGCGGCCACAGCTCCGAACAGCCGCTTCGACAATGGAGGCAGAGAACATGGTCCACTCAGACTCAATGTCCCCCGCCTCCCTCGGAAGCTGGGAGAAGCTCTCCCGGAGGTGGGAGTTAAAGACCTTCCCGACAGAGTGCTCGGCCAGATGTTCCCAGCAGACCCTCACCATACGATTGGGCCTGCCAGGTCTGTCCAGCTTCCTCCTCCGCCAGCGGATCCAACTCACCACCAGGTGGTGATCAGTTCCCCTCTCTTCACCTTCAGCCCCTCTCTTCACCTGAGTGTCCAAGACATAGGGCCGGAGATCTGATGAAACGACAACAAAGTCGATCATCGACCTCCGACCTAAGGTGTCCTGGTGCCACGTGCACTTATGGACACCCCTATGCTAGAAACATGGTGTTCGTTATGGACAAACCATGACTAGCACAGAAGTCCAATAACAAAACACCACTCGGGTTCAGATCGGGGAGGCCAATCCTCCCAATCACGCCCCTCCAGGTGTCACTGTCATTGCCCATGTGAGCGTTGAAGTCCCCCAGTAGAACAATGGAGTCCCCAGTCTGAGCACCTCTCAGTAACTCTCCCAGGGACTCCAAGAAGGCCGGATACTCTATACTGCTATTCGGCCTGTAGGCACAAACAACAGCAAGAGCCCTCTCCCTGATCCTAAGGCGCAGAGAGGCGACCCTCTCGTTCACTGGGGTAAACTCCAACACATGGCGGCTGAGCTGGAGAGCTATAAGCAAGCCCACACCAGCCCGCCGCCGTTCACCATGGGCGACTCCAGAGAAGTGGAGAGTCCAGCCCCTCTCAAGGAGCTGGGTTCTGGAGCCCAAGCTGTGCGTGGAGGTGAGCCCGACTATCTCTAGCCAGTACCTCTCAACCTTCCGCACAAGCTCAGGCTCTTTCCCCCCAGCGAAGTGGCATTCCATGTCCCAACAGCTAGCCGTTGTGTTTGGGGATCAGGTCGTCGAGGCCCCTGCCTTTGACTGCCGCCCAATCCACACTGCACCAGCCCCCTACGGCTACCTCTGTGGGTGGTGAACCCACAGGAGGTTGGGCCCACATCACCGCTTCGGGCTGAGCTCGGCCGGGCCCCGTGGGCAAAGGCCTGGCCACCAAGCACTCACATACGAGCCCCAACCCCAGGCTTGGCTCCAGGGTGGGGCCCCGGCTGCGCCATACCGGGCGACGTCACGGTCCTTGATAGATTGTTATCCATAAGGGGTTTTGGTGAACTGCTCTTAGTCTGGCCTGTCACCTAGGACCTGTCTGCTTTGGGAGACCCTAACAGGGGTGTAATGCCCCCGACAACATAGCTCCTAGGACCATTCAAGCACCGAAACCCCTCCACCACAATAAGGTGGCAGTTCTAGGAGGGGGCCAAATATTGGCTCATTTGAAATTTCATGACAGCAACACATCTCAAAAAAGTTGGGACAGGGGCAATAAGAGGCTGGAAAAGTTAAAGGTACAAAAAAGGAATAGCTGGAGGACCAAATTGCAACTCATTAGGTCAATTGGCAATAGGTCATTAACATGACTGGGTATAAAAAGAGCATCTTGGAGTGGCAGCGGCTCTCAGAAGTAAAGATGGGAAGAGGATCACAAATCCCCCAAATTCTGTGCCGACAAATAGTGGAGCAGTATCAGAAAGGAGTTCGACAGTGTAAAATTGCAAAGAGTTTGAACAAATCATCATCTATAGTGCATAATATCATCAAAAGATTCAAAGAATCTGGAAGAATCTCTGTGCATAAGGGTCAAGGCCGGAAAACCATACCGGGTGCCTGTGATCTTCGGGCCCTTAGACGGCACTGCATCACATGCAGGCATGCTTCTGTATTGGAAATCACAAAATGGGCTCAGGAATATTTCCAGAGAACATTATCTGTGAACACAATTCACCATGCCATCTGCCGTTGCCAGCTAAAACTCTATAGTTCAAAGAAGAAGCCGTATCTAAACATGATCCAGAAGCGCAGACGTCTTCTCTGGGCCAAGGCTCATTTAAAATGGACTGTGGCAAAGTGGAAAACTGTTCTGTGGTCAGACAAATCAAAATTTGAAGTTCTTTATGGAAATCAGGGACGCTGTGTCATTTGGACTAAAGAGGAGAAGGACGACCCGAGTTGTTATCGGCGCTCAGTTCAGAAGCCTGCATCTCTGATGGTATGGGGTTGCATTAGTGCGTGTGGCATGGGCAGCTTACACATCTGGAAAGACACCATCAATGCTGAAAGGTATATCGAGGTTCTAGAGCAACATATGCTCCCATCCAGACGACGTCTCTTTCAGGGAAGACCTTGCATTTTCCAACATGACAATGCCAAACCACATACTGCATCAATTACAGCATCATGGCTGCGTAGAAGAAGGGTCCGGGTACTGAACTGGCCAGCCTGCAGTCCAGATCTTTCACCCATAGAAAACATTTGGCGCATCATAAAACGGAAGATACGACAAAAACGACCTAAGACAGTTGAGGAACTAGAATCCTACATTAGACAAGAATGGGTTAACATTCCTATCCCTAAACTTGAGCAACTTGTCTCCTCAGTCCCCAGACGTTTACAGACTGTTGTAAAGAGAAAAGGGGATGTCTCACAGTGGTAAACATGGCCTTGTCCCAACTTTTTTGAGATGTGTTGTTGCCATGAAATTTAAAAATCACCTAATTTTTCTCTTTAAATGATACATTTTCTCAGTTTAAACATTTGATATGTCATCTATGTTCTATTCTGAATAAAATATGGAATTTTTTAAACTTCCACATCATTGCATTCCGTTTTTATTTACAATTTGTACTTTGTCCCAACTTTTTTGGAATCGGGGTTGTACAGCACAAAGATACGGCAGAGCTAAAAGAACGCTTAAAGCAGTGGAAAAGCAAAGAGAGTTGCGCACGTGTGACTATGTTTTGTATGGAATGTTGCTTGACCCTGCATTTGTATATCCACCAACATGGCCGACATCCGGGTTTCTGTTTTACTTTGACGTCACTTGCAAGTCAAGGATACCCTTGGGGGAAAAAATTAATTAATGAAAACAAGATGTTTAGTATTTAACAAAAATGGTCAAATCATGTATGTTAAATAATCAACTCGGTGAAAATGATATCACAAAATTGTATATATTCTCTCATAACTTGCCTACATTTTTCCTGTATAACTGCCGCCATCTTCTTTTATTTTCATCTGTATACTGTAGCTTTAGGATTGTCTTAGTTGTAATAGCTGGTCCTCACACAGCCAGATTTCTTGATCATTCTTTGTAACATCTTTTATAACTCATTCACCGCCTTCTTCATATCGGGTCTGGAAGCTGAGAGGGTCATGAAGAAATATGTACATCTGTTTTCTATTGATTTTGCCTTGTTTTACAATTTATTGCATTATTGCAGGATACACTTCTGTTTAAATTTGATCCTTACAGATTCTATTTTATATAGATAATTTATAAAAATAAAGGCGCATCCCCCCCCCCCAAAAAAAAAGTTTGTGTGTGCAAACCTTTGCACTCACTGTGTTCTCTACTTTCACATACCCATAATGCCTTGCACCTGGGGGGAGGGGGGTAACCAGGCACTATAATTGTTTACTAAGTCAGATATCCTCAGTCATTTCTTTGAATTCACATGGGGAAAAACAACTTTTCCTGATTTAAAGTTTTATAGAATACCTAAAGATGCTAAGTCTCGAAAAGTGTGGTTGGACAGAATTCGCTGTCAAAATTTTACACCGACAGACAACACGCGACTGTGTTCTGCTCACTTCAGTGGTGGAGTAAAGTCTGATGATCCAAGTCATGAAGCCTACAACCCCTCTGTCTGTGTTTAGTCATAAAAAGTGCAAAAACTGAAAAACAAAGACAAGTCAAAGAACTGAAAAGGACGACTTTATTGAAGGATCAAATCCCAAAACAAAGCGCAAACGATGCAGTGTCAGTAAGCTTACATGTCCGTCGCCTTTCAATGTCTCTGTAGGCAGATCGAATGTACTGTAGTATTTGAACCTGTAATCTGAACAGCTTCCTCTAACAGCCCAAAGATTGTCGTAATCTGGTAGCATTTGAGCTCGAGGAAAATCAGAGTGAAGGAAATCAAAATCAACTTCAGCTTAAAAAATAAATCTGACAGTTCTGCTGTGTTTACAGATGTCTACTTACTTGACTGAGTGAATTCCTTGCTTGTGTTCCTGTGCAGGAAGCGTTTTGTATTTTCTTACAGCTTTCTCGTTGTAACCAGCACCTAGCAAGAACCATTTCACTGTGGATTCTTCTATGATCAGTGTCGATCTTTCTTTCGAAGCTCTTCTGCCAATCTTTTACCTTCTGCAGGTCAGTAATTGTTGGAACACCCACGCTGACAGACGAAGAAGGCTGTTGACTCAATGTCACCCGGAATAGAGATACGATACAAAGCGTTCAATACGATATTTACAAGCATTTTTTCTTTTACCAATTGGTTTCTCAAAATCCAGAGAAAAGGCTTTGCAGATTTCTTTAAGCTTTGGCTTAATTAGTTTTGTCCAGAGGTGGATAAAGTACCCAACTTCATTACTTAAGTCAAAGTACAGATCCCATTGATCAAATGTTACTCCGATACAAGTGAAAGTTGTCCAGTCAAATTTTTACTTAAGTTAAAGTTGCTGAAGTACTTGCTTTTAAAAATACTTAAGTATTAAAAGTACATTTTCTGTCAGCGCATTGTTATATTATTGCCACAACGCTTACAAAACCTAATGCTCTTACCAAGGACAGAAATGAATGAATTCACAAAATGAATGCATGCTGTGCCTTCATGGTGGTATAACGTTAAGCTAGCTAGTCAGTGAAGCTCCACCTGACATGCTATCAAGCTCTTTTCAAACTCAAAATCATATTGGGTAGCTAATGCTACTAGAAAAGAAAGATTTCTACATTGTTTATTTGGCAAGATTATGCTAAAACATTTCTGAAAGGACTTCAGATAAGTTAACGTTATTCATGTTAGTGTAACTCTGTTTTTACATTCTAACTAACAGTGTCCAAGTTAACTAGCTATGTATAAATGTTAGCCGTGGACAAGGCTGTGGCAACTTGGCGGGCAAATCCATAGAAAGTAATTTGACTAACCAGACTGCAGAGCTATTGCAAGATTATCGCTAGCTCTAAAAGCACAGACAACTTCGTTGCAAGCTTTCTCTTGGAATAAAACATTTATAAACCTCAGTATGCTCCCGCAGGTTGGATGGCGAGTTTTTGTAGGCCGTGATGTGGTTCGTTTTCAGCAAACATTTAAAATGAAACGAATCTTTAATCCTTTCAGAAAACTGAAACATGGGTTCTAGGTAAAGCCACGGGTGTGTGTATTCCCCAGAAGAACCGCCTCCTTCCATTCTGCCATCAACTGATCGTGTTCAAATAATGCTGCTGAGAAATCACTGAACTTGATTTTATACAGTCTATGGACGTGACGTGACCCTAGTGATTACTGATAGACTGTCTCAGTGTCACCTGAAAATCCACTTTCAAAGCCACTTCATAGTAACGAGTAACGAGGACCTTGATAGAAATGTAGTGGAGTGAAAAGTACGATATTTGCCTTTCAAATGTAATGAAGTTAAAGTCAGAAGTTTAAAAAAAAAAAGCTCAAGTAAAGTACAGATACTCAAAAAGTGTACTTAAGTACAGTACTCAAGTAAATGTACTTCGTTACTGTCCACGTCTAGTCTGGCTAACGCGACTTCAAAGCTCTGCGAGCATTTGGTCTGGCAAAGATATTAAGCCCAACCGTTTCCCAAAGTGCGTGGTTGACCCGCGTCCCTGAAATGCCTCAGTTTGCTACTGGTCGAAGCCAGAAAAGGCTGTGACGAAGCTTAAACCAATCACATCACTCTTTCCTCTGACGTATGTGACGCGATGGGGCTAACTGGTAGATTAAACTCTTACCGAAGCCGGTCGGGAGCAAGGCGAAAACGTCCTTCCTTTCAATAAATACCTCCAGGGCTGCTCTTTGCTCCGTTTTCAATGAGAACTTGCTCCATGTTCGTAATGTTTCTAGTGAATGAAGCGCTTCCGGCATAGATTCTGTAAACAATCTATGGCTTCCGGTCGCAGTTCTACTACGTCAGTGCCTTGAACACGCCTCTACCCAGGGCCGTTGGAGATGCTCAAAGTTGATTGGCTCCCGATTTTCGGGAGCTTGGAAGAGCTGTAGATAGCTTGCCTGGCCAGACTAAGCTCGCAACAGGCCCTCGTGTTGCGTCACGCTTAGGATGGGCGGGCCCAGGCTAGTCCACGTCTGGTTTTGACACTTCTTAAATTCGAAAGATTGCTGTCATTGTGTGACACCATGTTGTTTTAGTTTGTTTATATTTTGCCCCCCCCCAGGCACAAAGCATTATGGGTAACGTGAAAGTAGTCAGTACAGCCTTGAAAAAGTCACTCTGTAGGACCAGGAGTTCAGAAGAAAATGGAAACAAACCTTGTTTTTGTTTTGCATTATGAATAGGCTGAGAAAATGGAGGGAAAGCAATCGCAACAGTGTTGACTCGATGAATGAAGGGCTGGCTCACACACACACACACACACACACACACACACACACACACACACACACACAGTCATTAACTCAACATATCCATTGTCCGCAGCACGTCCCCAATGGCTCAGCGGCTCTTTGACTGACAGCTCGACAGGCTGCTTTTGGAGCGCTACCACATGGTGAGTGTGTGAGGAAGGAGTGTAGCGCATGGCTGGTTCTGATCCAGCACTTTCCTCCAGTTCCACACACACACACACACACTCATAATTATCTACCTGATATTATTTTATCATGCATTTAAATAAATAAAAAAGGAAACACTACGTGAGAAGATTTGAGTCATGCCATGATACTGGTGTGTTGCTTGACGTCTTTATTTGGGTGAAGCATGAATATGTGTAAGAGTGTGAAAGTGCGCTCGTTCATGCTCCCTGTGCGTGCTTGTGTGTTTGAGTGACAGGACTATGGGAGACGTATTGAGAAGTTTTTAACTTTTGGCACCCTACAATCCTCCCATTTGAGAAGGAGCCCCTATTCACACACTCCCTCCCATCTACCACACACACACACAGACTCATGGACACTCACTTATGGCTCCACATGGATTCTGGGAGCGTGGCGGCGGTGTGCAGCGTCTCACACTCGAGGGGTGTGTCCCTTGGAATGCCGGCAGAGCCGGGAGGCAGAGAGAGGGCTGCTGGGAAACAATGGGCAAGACATCTGTCATGTGTGGCTGCACTCTCCTCCACTCACAATGGAGCAAGGCGAGGGGCTAGTGGTGCTTTTCTTTTTCAGGTTTTCCTTTCCGGGGACAGCTCTGCGCAGAACAATGGTTCTTTTGTCCCCTCTCTGCTTTTGCCAACGTTTAACCCTTCAAACCTGCTCCTTTTTCTGCATGCCTTTCTTATTTTTTGTGCAGGAAAATAAAACAAAATGTAAGAATCTCTCCTAGTGCTGCTTCTCGTGCACATGTCAGTATCAGGACTGTATTACAGCATTACTCAGACGATTTCACAAGTAATCCAAGCCCTAAGATGCTGTCACACCCTCCTCTTGGTTGATACCTGTCAGCGTATTGACCCTCTACATGCATATGAATGGCACACGAGCCACTAGCGCGCACTGTCCAGACTGAGCATCATCAATTCTTCCATCCAGCAGCGCTTGTAGGGAGTTGCCTGAAATTACGGCACCGTAGTTCCTGCCCTGTTCTCGTCATGCTACTGTTGCTGCTGCTCATGCTTATGCAAATTGTACATTGATTTCACAGCCTGCCTGCCTTTCCTAAGGCCTCGGGCTGCTCCGACATTGATTCAGAGTCAGATTGCAATTAATTATTGCTGTCAACAACAAGATTTCTCAAGGAGACAACGTCTGGAGGAGGGATTTGTTTATTTAAGTGGGTGCTTATTCATTGGGTTGCAGAATTTAAGGACACAATGGCTGCCAGTTGTACAGTTCATGCATGAAAGAGAAGAAATAATGCACAAGAAAAGTTAAAACAATGCTTGTATCATTTGTTACATCGCAGGCATTTTATCCAGAGATACCCGGGGGGGACCTTGATAGTAGTTGGGGGTTAGGTGCCTTGCTCAAGAGCACTTCAGCCAGTCCTGCTAGCCGAGGGATTTGAACCAACAACCTTTTGGTCCCAAAGCTGCTTCACTAATCATTAGGCCATTGCTTCCCCATTGTTCTTTGGGTCATAAGGTGTCTTGTTTTTGTGTCAAATATATTTTTGAATTATGACCAAACATTGGTCTCATCAAAAGAGAACACATTTTGCCACATGGTTTTGTCTGGCTTAAGTGGGCATGGATTTTTTTTTTTTTCCATGAGAAAGTGCTTCCACCTCACCCTCCTACCTAATCGCCTAGACATGTGAAAAATATGAGAGATTGTTGTCACATGACCAGTACTTGGCAGATATTCCTTTAATGTTGCTTCCTAATAAATATTCTTTTTGTCATTTCCTCAATGGTCCCCAAGCATAACTTCGTCATCACTTGTTTATCGCAATGCATTATGGAGGATAGCCGAGGTCAGTAGTTGGGCAATATAGCGGATGTTGGATTAATTTTACGTCAGAGTGATGTGAGAGGAGCGATTTTGCCATGCTCTGTCATAGAAGACAATGAAATTGGTGATTTAAAGAGGTGGATAACATGTCAAGGGTTTACAGGAGGAAAATCGGAATCCAAATCAAGCTTGGTGAGAAGGGAAGACGCAAGTGACAACCTAGCGATTGACCGAGTTGACCACACTGTACAACAACATCATCAAATCTCAAAATGTCTCATCAAAACATTTATAAATGAGTGATTAGTTAAATAAAACTTGATATCAGGAAACATTACAAGAAAAAAATCTTTGGAAACCTGCTGATCTGCTGTGTCATGTTCAGTATAAATGTATTTACTTTAATAAACGCCGTTAGTGAGGTACATCAGCAAATATGAATATGAACATTATTCATACCTGAAAGAGAACTCTTCGTGGTTTGGGAGTTTTATCGGTCCAACAGACTCGTTCGGCTGCTGAGGGCTTCGATATGTTTTGAGGCAAAGGCCGAAGAATGCTTCTTTGTTTTACAGGCTTTGGAATATCGCTAGTTTCAGATGATGAACAGTGTTGATTGTTATAATCTTCTATAACCACCCTTAGTCACACATCCAAGGCCCAGGTTCTTAATCACTAATGTTTTATTGCACCAACAAGGCAAGGCAAGGCAAGTTTATTTATATAGCGCATTTCATACACAGTGGCAGTTCAATGGGCTTTACAGAGGTAAAGGCAAAACAGTAAACAATAGAAAATAAAATTACATAAAATAAAGTGGGAAGAAGAGAGAAAGTTCAGTAAAAACAGCAGAATAAAATGAAATAAAAGTTAAGTAAAGTTTAAAACATGCAAAGACTATAAAAGTTACAGTAAGTAAAGTTTAAAACATGTAAAGATGATGATATTTATCAATTAGCAGAAAACATCTGAGAACAGGGCGGCACGGTGGTGTAGTGGTTAGCGCTGTTGCCTTATAGCAAGAAGGTCCAGGTTTGAGCCCCGTGGCTGGTGAGGGCCTTTCTGTGCGGGGTTTGCATGTTGTCCGCGTGGGTTCCCTCCAGGTGCTCCGGTTTCCCCCACAGTCCAAAGACATGCAGGTTAGGTTAGCTGGTGACTCTAAATTGACCGTAGGTGTGAATGGTTGTCTGTGTCTATGTGTCAGCCCTGTGATGACCTGGCGACTTGTCCAGGGTGTACCCTGCCTTTCGCCAGTAGTCAGCTAGGATAGGCTCCAGCTTGCCTGCGACCCTGTAGAACAGGATAAAGTGGCTAGAGATAATGAGATGAGAGATCTGAAAACAGCTTGGTCTTTAGTCTAGATTTGAAGCTGCCAACAGCAGGAGCATTTTTGATGTCCTCTGGGAGTTGGTTCCTTAGCTGTACTGCATAGTAGCTAAAAGCTGCTTCACCACACTTTGTTTTAACAACAGGTTTTACCAGTAAATTTTGCTGCTGCGATCTGGTAGATCTGATTGGGTTAGGCCGCTGCAACATATCAGAGAGGTAATTGGGCCCTGTACCATTTAGAGATTTGTACACCAGCAGCAATGCTTTAACGTCAATTCTGTAGCTTACTGGAAGCCAGTGAAGGGACCTTAGAATTGGAGTAATGTGCTCTGTTCTTTTTGTTCGTGTGAGAACCCTCGCCGCTGCATTTTGAACCAGCTGAAGTCGTTTGATGGTCTTTTTTGTCAGGCCTGTGAAAAGGCCATTGCAGTAATCAACCCTACTAGAGATGAAGGCATGTATTAGTTTTTCCAGATCATTTTTTGACATAAGTCCTCTTAGTTTGGAAATGTTTTTTAGGTGATAAAATGACGATTTAGTGATTGCTTTCATGTGACTGTCAAAGTTTAGCTCGCTGTCAATGAAAACACCAAGATTTTTAACCATATCTTTTGTTTTAATCCCCTTTGTGTCAAGAATAGTGGTAATCCTGAGTCTTTCATCTTTTTTCCCAAATAGAATTACTTCTGTTTTATCTGTGTTCAGCTGGAGAAAATTTTGTGACATCCAGTTGTTGATCTGGTCGATACACTGGTAGAGACATTCAAGGGGGACATAATCATTACAAACATAAAAACACCGCAGAACTAGACAAGTAAATATAAAGCATACAGCAATCAATCATACATTCAAACACACAAAACAACCTTAGATGTTATTAAAATAACCAAACAAAACGTAACATACCACACCACTTTTGCCTGCTTGTGGACTAAGAAAGGATTGTACAGCTTGCAGTTCCTTAGCGAGTCTAAGAGAGGATTTTACAACTTGTAGTTCTTGACGGTAAACTTAAAAAACGATATTACAACTTGTAGCTTCTTAAACAAGTAACATAACTTGACAAACGCTTGAACTCACACGGACATTCAATCATTCATCCCAAACAACTGACAGGAAGTGACATATCACATGCATAACGGGAATATATTTCAGAATATACCCAAACATAAAAAAGGACTATATTTAAATAAATTACATCATATTTTAATACAAAATCATAATAAATATCATATAAATTGTGCAATATTTAAATATATGAAATGAACTAGTTAAGATTTATTACCATAATTGTACAAATTAGGTCAAGTCACCACACAGTAGAGAAAGTATTGAAAAGCTTTGTGACTGCAAATACAGTGGTGCTTGAAAGTTTGTGAACCCTTTAGAATTTTCTATATTTCTGCATAAATATGACCTAAAACATCATCAGATTTTCACACAAGTCCTAAAAGTAGATAAAGAGAACCCAGTTAAACAAATGAGACCAAAATATTATACTTGGTCATTTATTTATTGAGGAAAATGATCCAATATTACACATCTGTGAGTGGCAAAAGTATGTGAACCTTTGCTTTCAGTATCTGGTGTGACCCCCTTGTGCAGCAATAACTGCAACTAAACATTTCCGGTAACTGTTGATCAGTCCTGCACACCGGCTTGGAGGAATTTTAGCCCATTCCTCCGTACAGAACAGCTTCAACTCTGGGATGTTGGTGGGTTTCCTCGCATGAACTGCTCGCTTCAGGTCCTTCCATAACATTTCGATTGGATTAAGGTCAGGACTTTGACTTGGCCATTCCAAAACATTAACTTCATTCTTCTTTAACCATTCTTTGGTAGAACGACTTGTGTGCTTAGGGTCGTTGTCTTGCTGCATGACCCACCTTCTCTTGAGATTCAGTTCATGGACAGATGTCCTGGCATTTTCCTTTAGAATTCACTGGTATAATTCAGAATTCATTGTTCCATCAATGATGGCAAGCCATCCTGGCCCAGCAAAACAGGTCCAAACCATGATACTACCACCACCATGTTTCACAGATGGGATAAGGTTCTTATGCTGGAATGCAGTGTTTAACAAAGGTGAAAGTAAACAATATGGCAGAGCTGATCCCAGGTATCACCCATAATGCATTATGGTAAACAAGCGATGACATAGTCATGGGTTAGGGTTATTTCAGAGGGATGTCCTGTTCTTGGTAATGTTGCTCATTCATGCCTTTCAATCCACGCTTCCATGTGTAGTGAGGGACCATCATGCATCGACTGGCAACCCGAACTGCTGCATCCTGGCTGTTAATTGTTCCCAGCTGTTGTGGCTCAGGGAACAAAGACACTTTTGAAAAGGTGAACTGTTGATTGGGGCACCGGTCTGCCTTTCTTTAATGGGACGTGGATCATAGGAAAGGTGGCATCTGTGTAGAGCGCCGCCTGCTCCGTCGTCGTCAGCACTTTCATGCACACACTCTAACAGCAGTTGTCCAGCTGTGTGTGTGCGTATAAGTGTTTGGTTTAGTTTGTTATTTAGGATGGGGGTCTGGTGGGCAGAGAATTAGCAGCTGCCTTCAACACTTCCAAAAACACAATAAATAATGGTATCCTGTCACGTTATTGACAAAGAATGAAAGAAGAACAAGCTGTACAGTAACAGCTTTATGTAATGCCTGTGAAGGCACACACGCTGCTCCTGGTGACTTACAGATGTAAGACGTGTCTGCGTTGATAACGCAGTGCATGAGTGATGAAGCGCTGCCAGGCACGCATTCACCCACAAGTACAGGCTCGCACAGATGACACACTCCACACTCTGTTCCTCATCAGCATAAATATTTAAAAAAAGACCGTCTCTAAAGCTCTGCTGTCTTCTCTCAGTCTGGATGTGCTCACGGGCAGGTATGAGACCAAACTGAAGGACTTCAGAGAAAGACTGAGAGATGGACAATCAAACAGAAAGGAATGATAGCTATGTATACGCTCCAGTCCGCCTCTTCAGGTTGAAAAACCTTCTCGCATGTTGCTCTCTCGGAGCTCTGGGACGGTTTTTCTGGAATCTGATGTCAGTTTAGTGCACATTTTAGAACCTGTTTGAAAATCTTTACACCTTGAATCAGTCAGGTCAGTATATGTGGGTCTGGTGGTTCGGGAAAACCTGGGAAAACTTTGTTGTGTCTCAGGGGATTCGGCAAAAATGTTGAAAAATCAGTTTTGACCAGAGATGGCAGTGATCTGATATAGAATATCATCAGCAGAGAAATGTGGATGTGGAACCTACAACAGAGAAAATATATTTCGGTTATTCCATGAAATCTCGTCATACATGAGCTGATAGCTGACGAGGTGCGTACGAGATTTCGTGGAATAACTGTTTTATTCTATCCACATTCACCGGATTTTGAGAAACAGAGCATTTTTATTAAATTTTTTGCAAATTCGATCAATAAAAACTTGATACAAAACGTCCAACAAAATAATTTCTGCTTAACAAACTGGCAAAATGACAGTAGCAGTTTGTCAAAAATGCTATACTAATAATTCTTGAAAAATAAAAAAAGACATGTTCTTACCATCAAATACTCTCTCTCATTATCTCTAGCCGCTTTATCCTTCTACAGGGTCGCAGGCAAGCTGGAGCCTATCCCAGATGACTACGGGCGAAAGGCGGGGTACACCCTGGACAAGTCGCCAGGTCATCACAGGGCTGACACATAGACACAGACAACCATTCACACCTACGGTCAATTTAGAGTCACCAGTTAACCTAACCTGCATGTCTTTGGACTGTGGGGGAAACCGGAGCACCCGGAGGAAACCCACGCAGACACGGGGAGAACATGCAAACTCCACACAGAAAGGCCCTCGCCGGCCCCGGGGCTCGAACCCAGGACCTTCTTGCTGTGAGGCGACAGCGCTAACCACTACACCACCGTGCCGCCACCATCAAATACTTTTATTCCTTTTTTTTTGTTGCTTTTTTGTATTTTGGGGGTTTTTGTTTTCGAGTAGTTTTTATTTCGTCCTCGGTTGGTTCAGCAACACACTCTGACATTTTTTTTCTCTACTCACGCTATATGGGCTGATATCCTAGTAGAGTAGCCAATCAGAGTGTGCGATTGCTCATATCCAGTGACTTTGGATAGAAAAATAGATATTAGATGCTGTAACAACTGGCAAAGAATGGAATTTGATTTGGAAGTGAAATTTATTTTTGGTACTGGAAATGTTTAAAGATAAAAACTTGACTGGTTTTTCTTTTGTTAGGATTGTTTTATCATATTTATATTTTATACATTAGTACATGGGGCGGCACGGTGGTGTAGCCTAACAGCAAGAAGGTCTGGGTTTGAGCCCTGTGGCCGGCAAGGGCCTTTCTGTGCGGGGTTTGCATGTTCTCCCCGTGTCCGCGTGGGTTTCCTCCGGGTGCTCCGGTTTCCCCCACAGTCCAAAGACATGCAGGTTAGGTTAACTGGTGACTCTAAATTGACCGTAGGTGTGAATGTGAGTGTGAATCGTTGTCTGTGTCTATGTGTCAGTCCTGTGATGACCTGGCGACTTGTCCAGGGTGTACCCCGCCTTTCGCCCGTAGTCAGCTGGGATAGGCTCCAGCTTGCCTGCGACCCTGTAGAACAGGATTAAGCAGCCAGAGATAATGAGATGAGACATTAGTACATTTAAAAAGCATGTGACTTTCATATGAAAGACTTGTGATGTTTCAGTGGGGAAAAAAACATTGTTAAAGCTTAAGTAGTATTTAAAGAACACAATCAATCAGATGGCTATCGGTATCGACAGATACACGAGTATTGCTTCAAATATTGTTTTTGGTATTTTTTTGACCAAATTTTTTTTTCTGCCTAAATTAAACTTTAATGCCTCAACTTTAAGATAACATACTGTAGTGAGAATAACGTGTGGGTGGAGCACAGAGGATGGCAGGACAGAGATCAGGGGGAACAGAAGGCTTTATTGCCGTACTTTTCAGTCAGACAATTTAAATCATGCATCAGAGACACCCACACACACACACACACACACACACACGCTGTAGTCTCCTCTGGAAAAAGCTCCCTTCCGCTCTCACTCTCCCTCCTTAAATAGGGAGCGGTTTACTGGGGAAAACACACACAAAACACAGGTTAATTACCCTTAAGTGTAGCGATTCTGCCACTTACCTTCCCCGACTCCGCCCTCCTGTCACAGACCGGCGCTTGACCACGCCCCCGCTGCCACATACCCCCACCACCCGACTCAGGCCGGGCGCCCGTCCGGCCCGCAGCCGACTCCCCCCCCCCCCCCCCCCCCCCCCCCCCCGACGGGAGAGGAAGTCCGCCACGACCATCTGCGCCCCCGGCCTGTGGACCACCTTGAAGTTGAAGGGTTGGAGTGCCAGATACCAACGGGTGATCCGCGCGTTGGCATCCTTCATGTGGTGGAGCCACTGGAGGGGCGTGTGGTCCGAACAGAGGGTGAAAGAGCGCCCCAGCAGGTAGTAACGGAGGGCGAGGACCGCCCACTTGATCGCCAGGCACTCTCTCAATTGTGCTGTAGCGCCCCTCACGCACGGACAGCTTCTGGCTGATGTATAGGACTGGGCGATCCTCCCCCTCCACCTGCTGGGACAAAACGGCCCTCAGCCCTCTGTCCGACGCATCCGTCTGTAACAAAAAAGGGAGAGAGAAGTCAGGGGAGTGTAAAAGTGGCCCCCCACACAGTGCAGCCTTTACCTCAGAGAAAGCCCGCTGGCACTGCTCCGTCCACTGGACCGGATCTGGCGCCCCCTTTTTAGTGAGGTCAGTCAGCGGGCTGGTGACGTCCGAATAATTAGGTATAAACCTACGATAGTAGCCAGCCAGCCCCAGGAACTGTCTCACCCCCTTTTTGGTCTTGGGCCTCGGGCAGGCCGCAATCGCTGCTGTCTTATTAATTTGGGGACGCACCTGCCCGTTACCCAAGTGGAAGCCCAGATACCGTACTTCCACCCACCCAATCGCACACTTCTTCGGGTTGGCAGTGAGCCCCGCCCGCCTCAGCGACCTAAGGACGGCCCTCAGGTGTTGCAGGTGCCGCTGCCAGTCATTACTATAAATGATGATGTCGTCTAGGTAAGCGGCCGCATAGGTGGCGTGGGGCCGGAGGACCCGGTCCATCAGCCGCTGAAACGTAGCGGGCGCCCCAAACAGCCCAAACGGAAGTGTGACGAACTGGTGTAAGCCGAGCGGTGTGGAAAAGGCCGTTTTTTTCCGGGATAATGGAGTCAAGGGGATCTGCCAGTATCCCTTTGTCAAGTCCAGTGTCGAGTAAAAGCGAGCCGTGCCTAGTCGATCGAGCAGCTCATCAATACAAGGCATTGGGTACGCGTCGAATTTAGACACCGCGTTGACTTTTCTATAGTCCACACAGAACCGGACCGAGCCGTCGGCCTTGGGAACCAAGACCACCGGGCTGCTCCAGTCACTGTGGGACTCCTTGACGATGCCCATTTCGAGCATGGCCTGAAGTTCTTC
Source organism: Neoarius graeffei (assembly GCF_027579695.1). Taxonomy (NCBI): domain Eukaryota; kingdom Metazoa; phylum Chordata; class Actinopteri; order Siluriformes; family Ariidae; genus Neoarius; species Neoarius graeffei. The sequence continues at coordinate 70,078,258 of NC_083581.1, read as the reverse complement.
CCGAACCACCTTTTTTTTGTGTCCGGGTAATCTATAAGGACGGCTACGCACTACCACCCCCGGGGGCGTCTCTATGTGGTGTTCTATGAGGTTAGTGCGACCGGGCAGGGGCGAGAACACATCCGAAAACTCGGCCTGCAACTGGGCGACCTCCGTGAGTTGGGTCGGGGAGAGGTGGTCTCCACAGGGGACCGGAGAGGTACGAGATGCCAATGTCTCTTTTTGGACCTCCGGCCCCAGCTCCGCCTTCTCTGGAACTACCAACACCAACGCCACGGGGACCTCCTCGTTCCAGAGTTTCAGCAGATTGAGGTGGTAGATCTGTAGTGCCCCCTCCCTGTCCGTTCGCCTAACCTCATAGTCAATGTCCCCGACTCGCCGTGTGACCTCAAAGGGTCCTTGCCACTTAGCGATTAATTTGGAGCTCGACGTGGGCAACAGGACGAGTACCTTATCTCCCGGAGTGAACTCTCTAAGGCGCGTGCCCTTGTTGTACAGGCGGGTTTGCCGTTCCTGGGCCTGCCGCAAATTCTCCTGAGTTAGGTGGGTGAGCGTGTGGAGTTTTGCGTGCAGATCCATAACGTACTGAATTTCGTTTTTGCTCTGTGAAGGTCCCTCCTCCCAATTTTCCCGCAGTACATCTAAGATGCCGTGCGGCTTACGCCCATATAATAATTAAAACGGGGAGAACCCCGTGGAGGCTTGGGGGACCTCTCGCACTGCAAACAACAAGGGTTCAAGCCACTTATCCCAGTTACATGCGTCCTCACTTACGAATTTTTTGATAATATTCTTGAGGGTGCGATTGAACCGTTCAACTAAACCGTCCGTCTGTGGGTGATAAACGCTGGTGTGGATCGGCTTAATACCCAGTAGCCCATACAGTTCGCTCAGTGTTCGTGACATAAACGAGGTGCCTTGGTCAGTCAGAATCTCTTTCGGGATTCCAACCCGGGAGATGACGTGGAAGAGGGCCTCTGCAATACTGCGTGCTGAGATATTGCGAAGAGGCACCGCTTCCGGGTATCGCGTTGCATAGTCCACCAGAACCAATATAAAGCGGTACCCTCGTGTTGACCGATCTAATGGCCCGACGAGATCCATCCTAATTCTTTCGAACGGGGTCTCGATTAATGGTAGGGGGCGCAAGGGCGCTTTTGGAATGGCCGCTGGATTTACTAACTGGCATTCGCGGCACGCTGTACACCACTTACGGACGTCGCCGCGAATCCCCGGCCAATAGAATCGGGCCATTATCCGGGCGAGTGTCTTATCCTGCCCGAGGTGTCCAGCCATGGGATTAAAGTGAGCCGCCTGGAATACCAATTCCCGGCGGCTCTTTGGAATTAACAACTGGGTGACTCGCTCTTTCGTCTGAGTGTCCTGCGTCACTCGGTATAACCTATCCTTTAAAATGGAAAAATAGGGGAAGGACGGGGTGGCATTCGGCTGGAGCGTTTGACCATCAATTACTCTCACTTGGTCAAACGCGTGTCGCAGAGTCTCGTCTCGTGATTGTTCCAGTGGGAAATCCGCGAGGGATTCCCCAATAGAAAGAGGAGGGGCCGGCGGCTCCTCACTCTATCACGGAGATGACATAGACGGCTCTGCGACCGCAGCTCCAGCCAAAGCGACACCGGGACCTTCCCCTGTCAACCGGCAGGACCCACTCTTTACTAAGCGTGCCATCAAACCCCGAAATCCCGGCCAATCAGTCCCCAAGATCAAAGAGTGGGTGAGGCGAGGATTAACCGCCGCCTTCACTATCGATTTTTCCCCTCTGAAATGTATGTGGACCGACACCAACGGGTAGCTGTGAATATCCCCGTGCACACACAACACCTTCACCCCTTGTGCTCCCCCCAATGCCTCGTCTTGCACCAGGCTTTGGCAGATCGAGGTCTGATTGCAACCTGAATCCACCAACGCCTGATATGTAGCCCCTTGTACACTTACCGGTATGCGATACGCTCCGGCCTGATCGAGGGCAGCTTCTGGCGCGTCGGGGATCCGCACCACCGCCCCAACCTCCATCGCTGCACACTGTTGCTGCAGGTGGCCCGGTTCCCCGCAGCGCCAGCAAACCGGCCCGGGCCTTCCTTCTGCAGCTGTGTTCTGGGGCTCACTCACCTGAGGGGGGGGAGAGACAGACACAGAAGGGAGAAACGGGAAAGCACCACGGGTGCGGCAGGCCGGCTGGGGTGGAGCCGGCCCCCGCCTCCGTGGTGGGGGAATGGGGCGAGGACGGGACACGGGAGGAGGGGGGGAGAAAGAGAGAGAGAAGAGGAGAGAGAAGACGATGTCATCAGTTGTCCTGCCGCCGGAACAGCCGCCAGATGATCCTCCGCCAGTCCTACTGCCTGATCCAGCGACGCCGGGCGGTGGCACTGGACCCACTCTGCGGTTACGGCTGGTAAGCGGGCGATGAACTGTTCCAGCGCCACCTGGTCGATGATTCCCTCGGCGTCGCGATCTTCGGCCCTCAGCCACCGCCAGCAGGCGTCCCGGAGTTGCTGGCCGAACGCGAACGGGCTGCCGACTTCCTCCATCCGCAGCACGGAAGCGCTGGCGCTGCTGCTCCGGCGTGCGCCCCATGCGCTGGAGGACAGCCCGGCGAAGGTTGGCGTAGGCCAGCCGGCGGTCGGCGGGGAGCTGTAGTGCGGCCAGCTGCGCTTCTCCCGTCAGGAGGGGGAGGAGGCGCGCCGCGCGCTGCTCCATCGGCCACCCCGAGGCTTCGGCGACCTGCTCGAACAAGGTGATGAAAGCCTCGGGGTCGTCCTGCGGGCCCATCTTGGTCAAGGTGAGGGGAGACAGGCCCGGGGCGCTGGTGGACCCCGCCGACGCGAGGAGACGCCGGAACGCCTCTCGATCTTCCTGCTGAGCCAGCACCAGGGCTTCGAAGCGGCGCTCCTCCTCCTTCCGGAGCATGACGAGTGCCTGGTGCTGGCTCTGCTGAGCCGTGGCGAGGGCGTGGACCAAGTCCGCGAACGGGGAGGATTCCATGGAGCTGCAGGTCTGGTGCTCCACCTTTCCCGGGTTTCAGCACCACTGTAGCGAGAATAACGTGTGGGTGGAGCACAGAGGACGGCAGGACAGAGATCAGGGGGAACAGAAGGCTTTATTGCCGTACTTTTCAGTCAGACAATTTAAATCAAGCATCAGACAGACAGACAGACAGACAGACAGACACACACACACACACACACACACACACACACACGCATGCTGTAGTCTCCTCTGGAAAAAGCTCCCTTCCGCTCTCACTCTCCCTCCTTAAATAGGGAGCGGTTTACTGGGGAAAACACACACAAAACACAGGTTAATTACCCTCAGGTGTAGCGATTCTGCCACTTACCTTCCCCGACTCCGCCCTCCTGTCACAGACCGGCGCTTGACCACGCCCCCGCTGCCACACATACATACCATATATGTATCACGCCACGGGATTTTTGTACCAGATGCTCTGTTTACAGAATGTGTAGAAATGGCTTTGAAAAAAGCGTGCAATATTTTGCACCTTTTTCGCTGGCTGATCCAGTAACTATCAACGAATAATCATCTCAATCGCGCCCCTATGGGATACATTTACCACTTTTAACATAATCATCCACAAGTGTGTTGGACTGAGGCTGGTTCTAGAGGACTTGAGACAGGGGCACATTTTAAATGACTAGCGTGTAGTTACTGTCCAGAACCGGAAATGAGTCAACACTCGACTTGACAGTGTCCATTCATTGTGCATGTACTGGCTGATTCTGAGTCCTGGTCTCCATGTTTTCGACACTGCATGATCAGAGGTTAGAAAGAATAAAAACACATTTTATGATTGACTCTCTTATATCAACAACAGTTCTAGCTTTGTCCAGGTTAAAGTTGGTCCCATGTTAAACAGAGTACCAGCGACTAATATTCTGACATAATCGGCACAGCACCAAAAATGAATTTGGCATGGTGCCAACCAATCAATGAGGCATCAGATTAAATTACCTATAGCTGTTTTGCAAATCCCATAGTAAAAGTAGTGTCATTCTGTTCCAAAAATACACTTTAGACCTCACTGAAATATAATGGCCATCATGGACATTTTGAAGGCTTTCTGCCTGGAAAATGGACCATTTCGGGTTGTGTGCACATGATTTCATATCAGATTTACAGTAACTTCCGTCGGCCCAATTTTACTTTGGTTAGTATTTCATGCATGCACAGGCTTGGTAGTGTAATGCAGCAGGTAGAACTCAAAATCCATAATCTGAGTATCTGGTTGTCAGTAACGACACCGAAAGCCTGAGTTCGGAGCAGCCTCCAAACATGGCTGCTCCAGACTACACTTCCCATGATGCACAGCACCCCCATCACCAGAGTTCTGACTACGTCATCTGTCTCTAATTATCCTGCAATCACCTTCCCTATGTACACTACCGTTCAAAAGTTTGGGGTCACCCAGACAATTTTGTGTTTTCCATGAAAAGTCACACTTTTATTTACCACCATAAGTTGTAAAATGAATAGAAAATATAGTCAAGACAGTTTTCTGGCCATTTTGAGCATTTAATCGACCCCACAAATGTGATGCTCCAGAAACTCAATCTGCTCAAAGGAAGGTCAGTTTTATAGCTTCTCTAAAGAGCTAAACTGTTTTCAGCTGTGCTAACATGATTGTACAAGGGTTTTCTAATCATCCATTAGCCTTCTGAGGCAATGAGCAAACACATTGTACCATTAGAACACTGGAGTGAGAGTTGCTGGAAATGGGCCTCTATACACCTATGGAGATATTGCACCAAAAACCAGACATTTGCAGCTAGAATAGTCATTTAGCACATTAGCAATGTATAGAGTGTATTTCTGATTAGTTTAAAGTAATCTTCATTGAAAAGAACAGTGCTTTTCTTTCAAAAATAAGGACATTTCAAAGTGACCCCAACAGTGGCGGTTCTAGACCAAAATTACTAGGGGGGCCGAGGTGGGGCCAGTGTTTTTTCAGGGGGGCACATATAAGGAAAAAACATGGCAATATTTAAGCGTTCAAAATGTTTTGTTTAGTTTATTTAAAACCAAAACAAAATACATTGAGCGTAAATACAATGAGATAAACATTCTGTTTCAATAGCCTAAACATAAAATAAATTGTGCTCAATAAATCTTAAAACCATGTTTCTCTTTTTTGTAAAATAAGATTTCTATTTTTGCATACAATGAACCTTTTATCTGTCCAATGGCACTTTTTAAATTCACAGCATGAATGAATTTTCTTTTTCACAGCATGAGACTTGAATGTACAATCACTATCTTTATCTAAATCACACTGTCATCTCACTCTTTATGTACAGCAGGGGGGAAAAATAGAAAGAAAAAATAAATTCACATACAGTGGTCTCAGAATCACCCTATAGCATTCACAGCAGGCTGAAACACTACAACAACAAGATTCTGCGATTGTGACTCCTTGAGAAACGGTCTACAAATGCATCAAGGTTCAAAGCCTTGGACCTTCTGGATTCAATGCTGAGCACACCAAGATTGCTTAGACGCTCCTCACTAATGGTGAATCGGAGGTAGGTCTTCACCAGTTTCAAAGTGGAGAAACTCCACTCACAAGAGGCAGATCTCACTGGGAGTGCCACAGCTATTTTGCATAGTCTAAAGAGCTCAAAAAATACTTCTTTATATGGCTCAGTGAAACGTGTCAACGCTACTGTATCTGATGGCTTTTCAATCAAAAAACTTCAGACGTGACAGCTGTTATCACTCACGTCCGAAGTTTACAATTCGCGCTGCTGCTGGTCTTTCTGCTGCAGGTAACAGTGTGCGTGTAGCGCTTTAAGGAGTCCGTGTAGAACACTCCGTCATGTCAGTTCCGATCTTCGAGCCAGCGCACGTCGAAATTAATAAATCTTATTATCTGTTCAGCACAGGGGCCACAACAGGGGCCAGGAGCAATTTTACAGGGGCACTGGCCCCCTCTGGCCCCCGTTTAAAACCGCCTATGGACCCCAAACTTTTGAACGGTAGTGTAAGCTCAGCAGTCACAAACACACCTCACGAAGTATTGTTCTGTGTCCTGTGCCTGACTATACTGAGCTGTTTGGTTTCCTGAGACCACTGGTTTTGTTACTTTTTGACCTCATTTCCTTGTCTCTCCTGCATTGCCCTGTTTACTGATTAATCAACTTCTGCCTGTTTCCTGACTACAATTTCTGCCTCACGATTTGGCTACAGCTGCAGTTTGTGCTGCACCCGCTCTCCGCTGCACCTGTAAATGCCTGCACTTTGACGCTTATCATCTTAATAATATCATCTCTGTGTTGGATCCCAGTCTAGACTCAACTTCCCAAAACACATCACGGCCTACAGACATGACCACCCTGGACTACAACTCCTACATGATTTCATATCAGATTTACAGTAACTTCCCTTGGTCCAATTTCACTTTGGTTTGTATTTCCTGCATATACAGGCTTGATAGTGTAATGCAGCAGGTAGAACTCAAAATCCATAATCTGAGCATCTGGTTGTCAGTAACGACCAGTGGCGGCTGGTAGTCTTTCAAACAGGGGAGGCTGGTCGGTTACGATATTTCCAGATTTTAAAAGAAAAAACATCAATTTTGCCCATACTCTTGCCTCTGATCTGGCTGATTGTTGGCAGGGTCACAAACTGTGAAATAACAGGTTCTTTTGGCCCATTAGCCTACTGTCCAATATACATGATGGTGGTGTTGGGGGGGGTATATTTTAACATTTTATATTTTAAAATTGTGGCATGTTGTTTAAAAATTTATCATTATTGAAAGCAGCTCTTTGTCAGGAACCTCAGCAGTAGAGCTGGATGCCACACATTTCATTCAATGACACTTTCCCTATATTTTACTTATTTTGGCTGAGAAATGTTTTATTGACAATTTTGATAACCCTTCACTTTTAATCCAGGTCTGTAGTGTGAAATGTTCTCGGCTGTGTTTTTGTTTAAAAATGTTTTCCAAATTGTAGCTGTGTTTAATTCATATCCAGAAAAATATATATTCCAATATAATATACTCAGCATAAACATTTTAAATAGATTCTATATTTTTGGTCCATCCATGACATATTACTAAAGTAGCCTATTTACTGTTGTTGATGTGGGTCACTTGCTGTTAGCCAATTCACTTTCTCGTACCAGGAGAGCTGAAAGGAACGAGTATTATTCCCTACCTTTTTCACCAAGTCAATTTGAGGTGTTGGTCTACCCTGTTCTTTAATTTTAATTTTTTCCTCGAAAGGAAGACTGGCAAATGGTTTCGCCAAAATTAAATCAGCAATGCTTGGCATCCGTGCGCAGCTTTCTTGCTAGCTGACTAGCCCCCTCAAGTTCAAGTTCAGTCACTCAAATAAATGAAATTTCTGGAACTAAGATAGCAAACTTGACAACACTATATTTACACTTTATTTACAATGAAAATATCTCATCTCATTATCTCTAGCCGCTTTATCCTTCTACAGGGTCGCAGGCAAGCTGGAGCCTATCCCAGCTGACTACGGGCGAAAGGCGGGGTACACCCTGGACAAGTCGCCAGGTCATCACAGGGCTGACACATAGACACAGACAACCATTCACACTCACACCTATGGTCAATTTAGAGTCACCAGTTAACCTAACCTGCATGTCTTTGGACTGTGGGGGAAACCGGAGCACCCGGAGGAAACCCACGCGGACACGGGGAGAACATGCAAACTCCACACAGAAAGGCCCTCGCCGGCCCCGGGGCTCGAACCCGGACCTTCTTGCTGTGAGGCGACAGCGCTAACCACTACACCACCGTGCCACCCACAATGAAAATATATACAAACTAAAAAAGCTGGTAGAAACCGTATGTAATGAATGAAATCGAAATGTAAGCTGATCTCTTACAATACACCACAGCACTTGCGAATCCGCATGGGACTGAACTGAAATTCACCACTGCCTGTCTATAGTTGAAACGAGCTGTCAATCCAAGAAAATATCCGGCCGCTTTCACCAATCACCAGTCTCCTCGCGGAAACTGCCATGTCCCTCCCATGTGAGGCTGGGAGTCCGTGGGCGGGCATTTTCGCAGTATTTGTCCAATAACCGTCTTGCATTTTGAGATTGAAAAGCGCATAGCTCCCAAATGCCATTGAAGTCCACTGAGGCTGGGCTGCATCGCGCTGTCACGAGGGGGAAAAACTCACGCACACATTAAAGTTATAAGGGAATGATTTCGCACTGTAGTTGGGTTGAGCACATATATTTCTATGATTCTGGATCTGAAATAGCAATGTTATAAGGTCGGCTATAACATAAGCCTAGCGCAATTCATCCTACATGATGTTCATCATTTTTAGAGGAGGCTGAGCCTCCCTCGTTGTCTTAGAGCAATCGCCCGTGGTAACGACGCTGAAAGCATGAGTTCGGAGTAGTCTCCAAACATGGCTGCTCCGGACTACACTTCCTAAGAGCCACAGCGCCCCCCCCTCCCGTCACCAGAATTCTAATTCGAATTCTAATTCATCACCTGTCATCAATCTGCCTGCAATCGCCGCGCATGCATATATATATATATATATATATATATATATATATATATATATATATATATATATATATATATGCTCTGTCAGAGCAAAGTATCATTCTGTGTCACTGTACCTGACTTTACTGAGCCATTTGATTACTGCCTGACTTCCAGTTAAGATCCCTGTTTACGTTTAGTTCCAACTGTGTCTTCTCGTCTTTCCGGCATTATCCTGTTTGCCAATCGCCTGACTTCTGCCCGTCCCTGACTGTGATTCTAGTTTCCCTGATTTGGCTCAGTTTGCAGTTTGCGACGTAATCGGTCTCCCCTGTGATTGCATCCGTAAGTGCCCACACCCTGACACTGGTATGAAAATCTGGTGGACTGACACATATTTAAGTGTTGCAAAATGTTTATTAAAGGCAGGTACTGTATAAAGCTAGACACAGTTTCCATTGTTCAATGTATTTTTACATTTTATGTCATCTATCCATCCATTATATATCATAGTTGGCTGTCCATCGCTAGCAATGATGACTGCTTCATTAGGATGCGCCGAAATGCAGATGGGCTGCAAGGCCTGCAACAGAGTCACCCGCAGCGGCGGCATGAATGGCCTGGCCCATACTCGCATACTATTCTCCTCTCTTAATGATGCACCTTGCACAGTAAGGTAAGACAAACAATGTTGTGCCCCCATCGTGTTCCCTCTCTGGACCTCTAGACCTGATGCCAAGTGGTTCACAAAAATGCCACAGACCTGATGGGTATGGAAGTTGCCCTGCAGTGACAACTGACTTGCTGAGTGATGCCATCCATTGGCCATTTGAGTGGCTCTTCCACATGCCATCTGGTGGTGCGCCATTGACCCTGTTGAGTTCATCTGCCACATTGCACAGAAAAGTGCCCTGCTGCCAGTGCCTTATTGGTAATGTACTATTTAACCCATAGCTGGAACCCAGGCAGGTGCTACCACTCCGGGTCAGAGCGGACCTGGGAGCAATGATGATTAAAGGGTAACTCCACTTTCCCCAATACTCAAGTCCTCCCAGACCTGAGACTCTTCACCGGTTGCAGTTTAAAGTCATACCAGGACCATATCACTTATATTGCTGGGTTTCAGTCACGCAATTTTTCTTAGAGGTTTTACCGGAAGTGAAATAGCTGATGGCCTAAATGGCTGCCGTAGTGCAAACAACTAGCGATAACTTATCAGAGTATGCTCATAATCTAGAAGCCACTGCTCGCTTTAGATATATTCAGAAGATTGCTATGTGCAATGGAATTGACCCCTACAGTCTGGGAAAGAAGGATTTGTCATACGATCTCGAAAACTACCCTTCAGTTAAGTTCCCCGACATCTCTAAATATCTGGTGTTGCAGACATCCTTCTACACCATAAAACAGATGAAAGCGTGGAAGAGTATAGAGGCGTACAACTTTTTTCTATGTGGCTGGGTAAAGGACCTCGGTATCAAGTCGCTGCCGAATGAATCCTGGATTGGTTTTGCCGGTGTAAGTATGTGTGTTTTTTTTTTTTTTTATAAAAGCTTTTTGTTCATCTTTACAATGAAGTGCTGCAAGTTGAAGTGTAAAACAAACAGTTGGCTTGATTTCTCACTTGTATTGGCTCTTATCTCTCAGGTAAATCATTCACAAAGATCATCAGGAACCCCTTTAAAGACCTGGATTTTAGTTAAACGAGATGGAGAAGTGATCACGGTGCATTGTACCGGTAACTGTACGGCTGGGGAAGAATTTTGTCGCGACCTTCATGCATATGGACTTTGTGAGGAGTAAACAAAGAAACAGCTGGGGACTTTAACGCTTCGTGACTAAAAAAAAAGTACTGTAAAATAACAACACATAGCAATAAAAGTACTTGGAAAACACTAAGGACGTAGCTGAGAGGGAGATACAAACCTTTCACCAAGTGATCACTGCAAACTCAAGCATGCTTCGACTTGGCTCCCTTCGATTTCAGTGAGGGGTTCAAAAGCCACCTTTCTCGACGTCTTTTTGTGAAATCCTGTGTTCATTCACCCTTTTTTATTAGTTCACGGTGAACCCTGAAGGAACTTTTATCAGTTTCATGGTTTGATCGATTCGAACAGCCTAAAACAATACACACGTAAGGCATTTTCATGCGAGCAATGTACCTTCTCCGTACAAATGCTTTGTCAACTAAACTTTGGTTGACCACCAGCTAAAGTTTTGAGTAACTAATGAGGCGGATGTGACGTCCTGTGAAACCCAGCTGGTGCCAATCCCACTTGACTTTGGGCGAGAGGTGGGGTTCATCCTGGGAAGGTCACCAATCCATCACAGGACCAATACAGAGATGAGCAACCATTCACACACTCATTCACACCCATGGGCAATTTAGAGTAGCCAGTTGACTGAATCCACATGTTTTTGGACTGTAGAAGGAAACCAGAGCCCCAGGAGGAAACCCATGCAGGCATGAGGAGAACATGAAAACTCCACATAGAAGTTGGCTGTGAGCTTCGAACCCAGAACCTTCTCACTGTGAGGTGACAGTGCTAACCACTGCACCACCATGTTCAAAAAAATGGAAAAAGTGAAGGTTTTTCTCAGGCCATTTCACAAACTGTTTATGGATGCACAGAAGGTTTTGGCGGGGGGATAAATAAATAAAGTTCCCTGATGTGACCAAGAACTTTTCCACTCCTGGTTTGCTACAGCACCTGAAAGCACAATGCCCTGGTCCATACCGGTATGTAGTGCATATAATAGTTTCATTTTTTTGAAGAATCTTTATCTGTTTGATTTGACATCAGATCTGTTTTTTTTTCTTTTAAATAGTGTCCCTTTGAAAGGATTTCCATGCCATTAATTAAAGTGTATATTCATTACCCAGATTTTAATCAACTATTAAAGGGAACTGAAGTCATTTTTAAACTTGCTTTATTTCTTAATTAACGTGTTATTCAATGACGTTTTTGGTTTTGGTAACCTTATACTGTGACTTGTATTGACAACTAATTGCAATTAAATATGATACTTATCGGCCTATTCGGTTTTTAGCCGTGTTGAATTTAGTTAATTTGGTCCACGGCAGGCGTCGCTTATCTGCGCAATCTTCATGAGACTTGTGCGAGACTTCGAAATGTGAAGTGTCAGCCAGGTGTCGGTGCCGCCATTTTGAAAACTGCTTTCCAAATGAAATATTGCACAAAAACGAGTTTAAATGACGATTACTGCCTACTTTTTTTTCAAACTTTCCTGATTGCTATCAAAACAAACAAAACTTCCAGCTTGATTACGTCAGCATTCGAAAGAGGGCGCGTGCATCTTTTGACAGCGTTGGCAGATGTTGGTCACTTTTGATTTCCGCTGTCCGTTTTACTTCCGTCCTACGATGTCTCGCACAGGTCTCGACGAATCTCGTTTACGGCCATTGCTTTGACATATGGACTGATATATTCCATAGCATATTTCAAACACTCATAACTTGCTATAGCAGCGACAAAATAGCGATCAAAAATGCATTCCTATATTTAATAAAATGAGAAATAGAATTTTGATGAGGCGGCACAGTGGTGTAGTGGTTAGCACTGTCGCCTCACAGCAAGAAGGTCCTGGGTTCGAGCCCCATGGCCGGCGAGGGCCTTTCTGTGCGGAGTTTGCATGTTCTCCCCGTGTCCGCGTGGGTTTCCTCCGGGTGCTCCAGTTTCCCCCACAGTCCAAAGACATGCAGGTTAGGTTAACTGGTGACTCTAAATTGACCGTAGGTGTGAATGTGAGTGTGAATGGTTGTCTGTGTCTATGTGTCAGCCCTGTGATGACCTGGCGACTTGTCCAGGGTGTACCCCGCCTTTCGTCTGTAGTCAGCTGGGATAGGCTCCAGCTTGCCTGCGACCCTGTAGAACAGGATAAAGCGGCTAGAGATAATGAGATGAGATGAGAATTTTGATGATAAACTTTGCCTTCAGTTCTCCTTTAATGAATCAGTCCTGTTTATTCATGTTTTACAAAAGCATAAAAGACAGTGCATGATTACAATTTGTCTAAAAGTTAAAAGCCCAGCAGATATTTTTTCACTCTTCAGTTATGATTCTCAGTCCTGACTTCCCTCAGTGTCTGTCTTTCTCATTCATGAATTCTCATTTCAGTGCACAGTAATACAGACAGCATGACCAGGAGCCCAAATTTGATCAGTTCAGCATAGGGCCAGATCTAATTTAATCATTTCATCCTACACTGTACCATATCGATGGCAGAAACACACAGAAGTCCCAAACACTGTAAATAATATGCTTGAGGCAAAATGAAAAACTCCGAAATTAAATTCTGAAAGTCCCTGCAGTTTTTGATCCCTGTTTTTGTACAGCTGATGCACAAGTTTGCATGCCTTTACTTTGAAATGATGAAACCATCAAGAAATTTCATGCAAGTTATTGTAAATTTTATAGAACATATATGGGATTATGTGGTAAACAAAGTGTGATCCAAATTATATTTCATATTTTAGATTCTTCAAAGTAGCCAGTGTTTACCAGTAGCCAGTTCTTTTTTTCTTTTTTTACCTTGATAACGCGGTGGCACGGTGGTGTAGTGGTTAGCGCTGTCGCCTCACAGCAAGAAGGTCCAGGTTCGAGCCCCATGGCCGGCGAGGGCCTTTCTGTGCGGAGTTTGCATGTTCTCCCCGTGTCCGCGTGGGTTTCCTCTGGGTGCTCCGGTTTCCCCCACAGTCCAAAGACATGCAGGTTAGGTTAACTGGTGACTCTAATGCCGCTTTTCCACTACAAACGCGGCTGTGCCGTGCTGAGTCGAGCTGAGCGGGGCTATTGAAGTTGCATTTCGACTACAACCGCGCTGAACCGTGCTGGCTGGAAGTGGGTGGACACATTGGGTGGAGTTAGCGAAAGTGGGTGGACATCACGTGATGTCGTTAAGCAGCGCAAACAGTGACATCAGTGATCTTTTAAGCGGTAGTCTCACGACCCGAATAGTAAACAATAAACATGGAGGACATGGAGTCGTTAGTGTTGCTGGTCTTGGTGCTGTGGCTTGTTGTCACCGACAACGCCAACAGACACTGGCAAGAGCGTATAGATGAGGCGAGGCGCATAAGGCTTCAGAAATTCTCGTAATTCGTAATTCTTCTTCTTCTGGGTTTGCGGTGTTTACAGATCCCAGCGTGCTCGCGGGGCGTGTGTGGGCATGTGAGGACACTCCTCCTCATCAATCAGTGCACAGGGGAGTGTCTGCTCACGCCCCCAGCCTCACTCGGCTCGGTTGGGCTCGCTTCAGCCCCACTCCAAAACGGTTCGAGTTTTAGGGGCTAAGCAGGGCTGAAGCGAGCTGAGTCGTGCTGTTTTTTGGTAGTCGAAACGCGAGCCGTGTTGGGCTGAAGTGAGCTGAAGCGAGCTGAAGTGAGCTGAAAAAGGGTAGTGGAAAAGGGCCATAAATTGAGCGTAGGTGTGAATGTGAGTGTGAATGGTTGTCTGTGTCTATGTGTCAGCCCTGTGATGACCTGGCGACTTGTCCAGGGTGTACCCCGCCTTTCGCCCGTAGTCAGCTGGGATAGGCTCCAGCTTGCCTGCGACCCTGTAGAACAGGATAAAGCGGCTAGAGATGATGAGATGAGACCTTGATAATGCTTTGTATACAACTGCCATTATCTTAACCAGCTTCATAAGGTCGTCACCTGGAACGCGTTTCAATTAACAGTTGTGCCTCGTCAAAAGTTAATTAGTGCAATTTCTTGCCTCCTTAATGCGTTTGAGATCAAATAGTAAATAATAAAATACAGCAAACAGCCCTAGTCCACACCACAACTGTAGTAATCCATCGTATGTCACCTAAGTAAAGAGAAACAACATCCATCATTACTTTAAGACATGAAGTGTCTTTTTAAATTAATAAAAATAAAGAAAAACACTGAATTAGAAGTTGGCCAAATGTTTGATTGGTACTATCTTCTTTTTCCGGCTGCTCCCAACAAGGGTCATCACAGCAGACCTGTATCGCATAGGTTTTACACCAGGTGCCCTTCCTGACGCAACCCTCCCCGATCTATCCAGGCTTGGGACCGGTACTAAATATGCACTGGCTTGTACAACCTCACTGGCTGGGTAGTTTCCCTAATCTGCATGTCTTTGAACTGTGGAGGAAACCCATGCAGACATGGGGAGAACATGCAAACTCCACACGGAAAGGCTTCTATCAGCCATGAGGTTAAAACCCAGAACCTTCTTACTGTGAGGTGACAGTGCTAACCACTACACCACCATGCCACCCTTTTGACTGGTACTATATGTTAAGATCTTAGTCATGACAAAGGACATATTATTAATAATAATCACCATGATCATTGTCAATTTAAATTTAGAAAGAATACCCTTTCTTTTTAACTTTTGCTGGCTGTTAACTGTAAATAATACATTGTCACTTTGATCACAGTTCAAAATGGGAATTTCAGTGTAATACATAAGGTTAGAAAATATCCAGTATGAAGAGGTACATCACTTATTAGTGTAGACAATTAATAGTACTGTATGTTAACTGTAATCATAATTGTTGGCTTCCCTACTTAAAGCTAGACGGCCTTTCGATTTCATAAAATCAGTGAAATTTAGTTCGGTCTGAAATTTGGTCATTGTGATACATGTTTATTTCTGTAATATCACAAAAAAAACAGGCCATTCTGTGGCTGGGAAGTTATTTAATTTGAGGGGATTAAAGAAAATAATGTGCATGAAATCGCTCGCTTCAAGCAGACAGAGGAAGTCCATGTGCACATGTGCAGGTTTACATTTTTCTTTTGGGTTTTACAGCAGCTGGCATCCACAGGTTTACCTTTGACTATGCACTGACGGTTACACTGATATTCTGTCACTAAACGAACAGCTGATCACACCGAGGTGCTTGCTGACCGCCGATATTTATTAGTTTGGTCCTGCGTTTCCTTTCCTTCGTATATAACATAACATCTTTTCTTCTCGCTTTCCGTTACTGTAGTCGGTCTTTCACGTTTCATTTGCACACTCACATCCTCCATTTTTCTCTCCTGTTTCAAATTTGTATCCCACAATGCCTTGTGCAAATGGGGAAAGCCCACCACGTGATGCATGACGTAGTATCTTGAATTGGGTCATGGTGAAGCAGGAAAAAATAGCGGAGAATTTAGGGCCACGTGGCCTTAAATTCATTCATTGTTCAATTAAAAAAAAAAACTAAACTAAAAATTGGAAGTCTGTGACTTGAATTCAGTAGCTTTTGGTCCACTAAACAAAAATAATCGGGTATCAGGGAAAATTCTTTTTATGACCTACACTTGAAAAATCTGAAACGCAGTCTACAGTACCTTTAACTGTAACCAACTGCATGACTGGTGTCATGAGCAACAGCGAAGTGGCAAAAATGAAATATAATTTCATAATTATGGCACCAAATTTAATATCCCTTCAAAATGAAAGTTTATTCTAAAATAATTTTTCAACATAGAATTTAAGAAAACGTGCATTTAAACATTTAGAAATTTTCCTCAGACACATTATTCGATTTACCTCTAATTTTCTCTGCTGACAGGGTGTATGTGGCTCTTAAATGTATAACGGGGTCAAGTAAACTAGCATCTATACTAATAGCATGAGGATATTGAGGATTTTCTAATAATTTACTGAAAATAAGGTGTGGTTTCTCATCTCATCTCATTATCTCTAGCCACTTTATCCTGTTCTACAGGGTCACAGGCAAGCTGGAGCCTATCCCAGCTGACTACGAGCGAAAGGCGGGGTACACCCTGGACAAGTCGCCAGGTCATCACAGGGCTGACACATAGACACAGACAACCATTCACACTCACATTCACACCTACGGTCAATTTAGAGTCACCAGTTAACCTAACCTGCATGTCTTTGGACTGTGGGGGAAACCGGAGCACCCGGAGGAAACCCACACGGACACGGGGAGAACATGCAAACTCCACACAGAAAGGCCCTCGCCGGCCCCGGGGCTCGAACCCAGGACCTTCTTGCTGTGAGGCGACAGCGCTAACCACTACACCACCGTGCCGCCCAAGGTGTGTTTTTTTTTTATTTAATTTAAATCAGCTACTTTCAGTCTATATAATTAGGTAAGAAGGTTGTAATTTGAAAATGACCTCATCAGTCAATATCACAAAATAAATTAAAAAAACAAGAGCGCGAACACAATTTTCTTGTTCCCATGACCTTCAGGAAATTCAGACTTTCTGTTGAACATGTGACTTGAGAAATCATCCAGATATTTCACATGGGTGACTGTGTTCATTCAAGTTAAAGTTGTGGGACATAAATGCATTTTGAAATAGATTATATTTCAAGATTATAAAAGTGTACTTGTATTGTGCTGGGACAGGAAAAAAAGTACTGCAGAGGATTTATTAATGTTTTAAGTTATTTATCTGAAATACACACATACAGTACTGCAGGCAGCACGGTGTTGTAGTGGTTAGCACTGTCGCCTCACAGCAAGAAGGTTCTGGGTTCAAGTCGAGTGGTTGACGGGGGCCTTCCTGTGTGGAGTTTGCATGTTCTCGCCGTGTCTGTGTGGGTTTCCTCCGGGGGCTCCAGTTTCCCCTACAGTCCAAAGACATGCAGGTTAGGTTAACTGGTGACTCTAAATTGACCGTAGGTGTGAATGTGAGTGTGAATGGTTGGTTTTCTCTGTGTCAGCCCTGCGATGATCTGTTGACTTGCCCAGGGTGTACCCCGTCTTTCGCCCGTAGTCAGCTGGGATCCCGCTTACAACCCTGCACAGGATAAGTGGTTGCAGATTATGGATAGACTTCTACATTATCGAGTCAGTACAAACACATTTTAGAGTTCCAAACGTTTGTTTCCCAGCACAAAATTAAATGTTACAGAAAGTTTGTATCTGAGCGGTACATTACATGAGAGCACTTTTCAGATTAAAAAAAGTGTCCAGAAGAACTGTGGTTGGTTCTGTAAGATGCTCAGTAAAATCTACAGCTCATTACCTTATAAAACTGCACTCATTGGACCTGAGACGACAATTTTTATTTTATTTATTTATTTATTTATTTATTTAAAGCAAAGGGTCGTGTCACACCAAATATTGACTGTTTCATTTATTATGGCTTACTGATTTACTGTTTTGTGTGTGTGTGTGTGTGTGTTTTTAATGTTTTCATTTCATTATTTTTTAGCCATTTTTGGTCTCCAGCAATCCTTTTATATATGTACATACATACAATATGTATAGTACCACTTCAGCCACTTTAGTATCTGATTTGGGTTAAAGTCTCGACGGATTTGTGACGTGACCTCATTCCACTCCCATCTCTCCACGGCTGTATTGTGTAACTCCTCCAGCTTAAATAGTGGAGGGATTTGAATCAAGTTGAGAGGCTGAAACTGAAACCAGAGAAAGAAAGAGAACACGGCCGGTCAGTCCAGGTGTCCACTCGCAGTATAGTGTGTGTGTTTGAATAGGAAATGGAGCTCTGTGAAAATAGCCAGTGAAACAGTAGAGCTCAGGCTTCCGTTCGTCTGCGTTCTCACACTTAGCCCATGGGACTGCAACGATTGTGGGGTTTCTGCTTGAGTTTGCTCTCGGATCAGCACCAAAAACAAGGACAGAAAAGAGAAATTAAAGGAATGCTTCAGGAATTTTTAACCTGGGCCATATTTTCCCATCTCTTTGGGGTCACATATTTATTTGGGATGAAAATGATTGAAATCGGTACAGTATTGAGTTGGAACACTGTAACCAGCAAGCACAAAATGGCTGTAATCCTATCGGGCAAACATCTGTGTCAGAGTAAACATTTCCATGTTCCACTTATAACAACGTTGAGCCTGTCAGTGGCAAAAACAAGCGGTTTACTTTTACACAGATGTTTGCCTTATAGGGGCCTTTCACATGACATCATGACTGCAGGCTTGTTTATGTGGCCATATTGCTGGCTTTGTGTTTGACAATGACTGGCATAGTAGTGCCACAAGTGTACGTGAGTGATTGTAAGCCCAATTCAGTAAACATCTACAGATAAATGTGTAGAAGTTACATCTAAAAGAACAATGCCAGAGACCTGTAGTGCTTTTGGATGTAATAACAGACGTGGAGATAAGGCTGGTTTCACTTTTCACCGCTTCCCGGAGAACTGGGAAAAATGGTGAGCTGCAGTTAAACTGGAAGATCGGATCTCAACAAAACATCCACATGTGTGTGGAGAACATTTTATATCAGGTTAATATGAAAGCCCTGTGCCCCTGTTATTTCTCCTAACACTCTTTCTAGCTCAAAGCCATTCTTTTATTAAAATCCCATACAGTGCCTTGCAAAAGTATTCATCCCCCTTGGTGTTTGTCCTGTTTTGTTGCATTACAAGCTGGAATTACAGTAGGTTTTTGGGAGGTTAGCATCATTTGTTTTACACAACATGCCTACCACTTTAAAGGTGCACTTTTTTATTTTATTTAAATTTTTTTTTTTTATTGTGACACAAACAATAATTAAGATGAATAAACAGAAATCTGGAGTGTGCATAAGTATTCCCCCAAAAGTCAGTACTTTATAAAGCCACCTTTTGCTACAATTATAGCTGCAAGTCTCTTGGGGTGTGTCTCTATTAGCTTAGCACATCTAGCCACTGGGATTTTTGCCCATTCCTCAAGGCAAAACTGCTCTAACTCCTTCAAATGTACAGCAATCTTCAAGTTATGCCACAGATTCTCAATTGGATTGTGGTCTGGGCTTTGATTAGGCCATTCCAAGACATTTAAATGTTTCCCTTTACTGCACTCCAGTGAAGCTTTAGCAGTATGTTTAGGGTCATTGTTCTGCTGGAACGTGAACCTTTGACCGAGTCTCAAACCTCTGGCTGACTCAAACAGGTTTTCCTCCAGAATTGCCCTTTATTTAGTGCCATCCATCTTTCCTTTAGTCCTGACCAGCTTTCCTGTCCCTGTAGATGAAAAACATCCCCACAGCATGATGCTGCCACCACCATGCTTCACCGTAGGGATGGTGTTCTCAGGGTGTTGGGTTTGCACCACACATGGCATTTCCCATGATGGCTAAAAACTTCAGTCTCATTTTTGTCAACTTTCAATTTTTGTTTCATTGTCTCAGATAATCATCTTCCATGTGTTTGGGGAGTCTGCCACATGCTGTTGGGCAAACTCCAAACGTGATTTATTTTTTTTAAGCAATTGCTTTTTTTCTGGCCACTCTTCCATAAAGCCCTGCTCTGTGGAGTGTACGGCTTAAAGTGGTCCTATGGACAGATACTCCCCTCTCCACTGTGGGTCTCTGCAGCTCCTTCAGTGTTATCTTTGGTGTCTTTGTTGCATCTCTGATTAATGCCCTCCTTGCCCAGTCTGTGAGTTTTGGTGGGCGGCCTTCTCTTGTCAGGTTTGTAGTGATGCCATATTCTTTCCATTGTGCTATAATGAATTTAATGATGCTCCATGGGGTATTCAAAGTTTGGGATATTTTTTATAACCCAACCCTGATCTATACTTCTCCACAACTTTTTTAGTCTGACCTGTTTGGAGGCTACTTGGTCCTCATGTTGCTTGTTTAGTAGTGTAGCAGAGTCGGGGTCCTTCCAGAACAGGTTGATTTATACAGACATCATGTGACAGATCATGTGACACTTTGATTGCACACAGGTGGATCTTAACCAACTAATTATGTGACTTATGAAGTGAATTGGGGCGGCACGGTGGTGTAGTGGTTAGCGCTGTCACCTCACAGCAAGAAGGTCCGGGTTCGAGCCCCGTGGCCGACGAGGGCCTTTCTGTGTGGAGTTTGCATGTTCTCCCCGTGGGTTTCCTCCGGGTGCTCCGGTTTCCCCCACAGTCCAAAGACATGCAGGTTAGGTTAACTGGTGACTCTAAATTGACCGTAGGTGTGAATGGTTGTCTATGTGTCAGCCCTGCGATGACCTGGCAACTTGTCCAGGGTGTACCCCGCCTTTCGCCCGTAGTCAGCTGGGATAGGCTCCAGCTTGCCTGCGACCCTGTAGAACAGGATAAAGCAGCTAGAGATAATGAGATGAGATGAAGTGAATTGGTTGGACCAGCTCTTATTTAGGAGTTTTATATGAAAGGGGGTGAATACCTATGCACACTCCAGATTTCTGTTTTTTTCATCTTATTGTTTGTGTCACAATAAAAAACAATGTGCACCTTTAAAGTGATAGTCATGTTGTGTAAATCAAATGGTGCTCACCCCCCCAAAAAAAAATCCATTTTAATTACAGCTTGTAATGTGACAAAACAGGATAAACACCAAGGGAGATGAATACTTTTGCAAGTTATTGTAGATCTAGATATAGCCTCAGCCTACTCAAACTTTCAGCAAGTCTGTAAATTGGTGTAACATGGACAGAACTTTGCTCTAGATAGTAAGGCTTTTAACAGGTTGCATGGTCTGGTACATACACAAGCGTGTCATACTTAGCAGCTCTACTGCACTACAAACATATGCCAATTGTATGAATGTTAAATGTCTGTCTGGATGTGGACTTTGGACACAGTATATTTAAATAATATTGGCTGGCTTTGAGTGGTATATCAGATATATTCCATTCAGTTAGCATGATATTGAACCAGTCGAAGATGAGTAGCTGAATGGAAAATATTTGATATACCACAAAAAAAGCCAACCATTAATAATTAATATTATATGCTCTCTTCATATCAGCATACTCGAAGGCCAACACTAGCTTACCCATGACTTGGGGCTGTTAGCGCAGCAATGAAGTCACCTTCCAGCCAGTGTAGCGTTCATCAGTAGTGTTAGCGAAGGCCAATAAAGTGGTCAAGCCAATGCTATCGAGAGCAAGTAGCACAGGCTAACGGCCAAGAAACTAAGATTTCTGTCTCCAGACTCTTCTTCCACACTGCACGCTTGCTACAGTATTTTTCACTCAGACTTAAGTATTAATCTCATCTCATCTCATTATCTCTAGCCGCTTTATCCTTCTACAGGGTCACAGGCAAGCTGGAGCCTATCCCAGCTGACTACGGGCGAAAGGCAGGGTACACCCTGGACAAGTCACTTAAGTATTAATTTCCCTATAATTTACTTAGTTACTTTTAAAATCAACATCGACAGCTACACACAATGGAGCAACCTGCCAGCCAAAATTCTCTCAAAATCTTCCGTATTTAACAAAGCAAACCTGGTGGCCATGTTTTGTTTTGCTAATTGTCAGTCGCTTGCTAGCACAGAAGTCTTACATCTCCTACGTCTCTCTTCCAGTTTTTTGATATCCTTTAGTTTGTTTTCCTCTTGTAAATATGCGTGACTATCTAATGAAGTTCTAGTAGCCTTTTGAGTGATCAACGCATCTTTCTCTTTCCCGGCAAACACAGAAATGATTGTGCGCATGCACAGCAGAAAAGTTTCTCATTGGATATTCGCATCAGCTTCGATGTGTGACGTTGTGTTGTCTTGAAAATGTGCAATATCGTAACAATACTGCACGCTCATTCTCCACTGGGTAGAATGATGTAATACAGTGGGGCAAAAAAGTATTTAGTCAGTCACCAATTGTGCAAGTTCTCCCACTTAAAAAGATGAGAGAGGCCTATAATTTTCATCATAGGTACACTTCAACTATGAGAGACAGAATGGGGGGGGGAAAGAATCCAGGAAATCACATTGTAGGATTTTTAATGAATTTATTTGGAAATTATGGTGGAAAATAAGTATTTGGTCAATAACAAAAGTTCATCTCAATACTTTGTTATATACCCTTTGTTGGCAATGACAGAGGTCAAACGTTTTCTGTAAGTCTTCGCAAGGTTTTCACACACTGTTGCTGGTATTTTGGCCCATTCCTCCATGCAGATCTCCTCTAGAGCGGTGATGTTTTGGGGCTGTCGCTGGGCAACACGGACTTTCAACTCCCTCCAAAGATTTTCTATGGGGTTGAGATCTGGAGACTGGCTAGGCCACTCCAGGACCTTGAAATGCTTCTTATGAAGCCACTCCTTCGTTGCCCGGGCGGTGTGTTTGGGATCATTGTCATGCTGAAAGACCCAGCCATGTTTCATCTTCAATGCCCTTGCAGATGGAAGGAGGTTTTCACTCAAAATCTCACGATACATGGCCTCATTCATTCTTTCCTTTACACGGATCAGTCGTCCTGGTCCCTTTGCAGAAAAACAGCCCCAAAGCATGATGTTTCCACCCCCATGCTTCACAGTAGGTATGGTGTTCTTTGGATGCAACTCAGCATTCTTTCTCCTCCAAACACGACAAGTTGAGTTTTTACCAAAAAGTTCTATTTTGCTTTCATCTGACCATATGACATTCTCCCAATCCTCTTCTGGATCATCCAAATGCTCTCTAGCAAACTTCAGACGGGCCTGGACATGTACTGGCTTAAGCAGGGGGACACGTCTGGCACTGCAGGATTTGAGTTCCTGGCGGCGTAGTGTGTTACTGATGGTAGCCTTTGTTACTTTGGTCCCAGCTCTCTGCAGGTCATTCACTAGGTCCCCCCATGTGGTTCTGGGATTTTTGCTCACTGTTCTTGTGATCATTTTGACCCCACGGGGTGAGATCTTGCGTGGAGCCCCAGATCGAGGGAGATTATCAGTGGTCTTGTATGTCTTCCATTTTCTAATAATTGCTCCCACAGTTGATTTCTTCACACCAAGCTGCTTACCTATTGCAGATTCAGTCTTCCCAGCCTGGTGCAGGTCTACAATTTTGTTTCTGGTGTCCTTTGACAGCTCTTTGGTCTTGGCCATAGTGGAGTTTGGAGTGTGACTGTTTGAGGTTGTGGACAGGTGTCTTTTATACTGATAACGAGTTCAATCAGGTGCCATTAATACAGGTAACGAGTGGAGGACAGAGGAGCCTCTTAAAGAAGTTACAGGTCTGTGAGAGCCAGAAATCTTGCTTGTTTGTAGGTGACCAAATACTTATTTTACCGAGGAATTTACCAATTAATTCATTAAAAATCCTACAATGTGATTTCCTGGATTCTTTCCCCCCATTCTGTCTCTCATAGTTGAAGTGTACCTATGATGAAAATTACAGGCCTCTCTCATCTTTTTAAGTGGGAGAACTTGCACAATTGGTGGCTGACTAAATACTTTTTTGCCCCACTGTACATGAAGGATAAGCGATATGATAACAATATTGCATGCTATGAAACCCGCTAGAAGGGAATAGAATACATATTTTTATTCCATGGAAAAAGTGTCCTATCTGTATAATTTATTAGACCTAATGCTTGGCGAGACTAGCAGCATGTTTTTATGTACTGATAATGTAGATGAGGTTAAAGACCATAAAATATGCTATATCTAGGCCCTGGCTTGTTCACAAGTCCACATTTGAGATTACCTTTATCATAATAAGGTATTTTTTTTTATTGGGAATTTCGCATTACAATCCGGCATGAACCGTGCATCAGAATATTAGTCGGCATCTGTATTTTTGGATACCTTTAGCATCTCCGGTGTATTTAGAAGTCTCAAATATTAAATAGTTCAGGATGTCATAGTGTCCCAAATCTGGTAGCTGGTTTGCTGTACACTTTTCAAGTGAAATAAATACATTTTGTAGGTAAATTATATGGATCTGTGATGCCTGCATGTTTCAGCATTTGGATGTAATGCAATCTGCTGGTATAATTAAAAAAAAAAATCATTTCAGAGATATTGTACTGACTGCAGTCATCTCGATTTTCATTATTAACCGTCACAGTCGTGTTTCTTTGTTTGCCCGGCAATATGGTGGACGCTGCATGATAAATAAAAATCTGTGATGTCAATGAAAAGCCCCCATAGGACTGTATGGCCATTTTGCAGTAGCTGGTTATAGTGTACCAACTCAATACTGAACCAGTTTCAATCGTTTTGTCCCTAGTAAATACTTAGACCCAAAGAGATGGGAAAATAGGGCCCAGGTTAAAAAATCCCAGCGCTTTCCTTTAAGCCTTCGATTGTCTCAATGTTGGGATGAAAATGAAATTCAGTAAACTGAATGCTTGAAAGCTCAGGCATTTAGATGCGGTTAAATCAAGTGCACCATCTGTGACAGCTCTGAAAGCAATTATGTACCATCACATGCACAGGCACAGATCTGTAATAAAAAAAAAAAAAAAAGCCTCCACAGTGCCTGAGATTGAGCTTTGCGTCCACACCCATAACCCTGTCCTTTATGCAAGACTTCTACAGTGTGCAGTACCCAGTGGTCGAGTTGTAAAATCAAACCAGGGGGGATGGTGAAATTTTTAGTCGCGTGTCGACCCATCGGTCGGGCCGTCGGTGGGAAACTGGTTTGCTTTTAGGAGGGTTTGCACACACAATGGACCTTGTTCATTTACCAGACATACAGTATTTTGTGCTGATAAAGTGTGTAGTACACACTGTGTACCCTTTTTATTGTTGTAAAAAAACATAATACACTGGTATTTTACTGTAAAACATGCACAGTGTGGATGTCATGTGTCATATTTAGTCAGTCTCCTGGCTGACATACCGACCACATTCTCCATATTAGGGTGAAATGCAAATGACAAATTTGAAGTGTAACTTCATAGTCATGGTAGGCTCCTTTTAAATCGTTTGGTAAATAATTTATTAAAACCTCAGCAGGCAATGTAAATGAACAACTGAATCTTTTCATATCAGGTCAGTAGAATTTTTATTCAAAGCTGAACATTGGGAACATTGAGTTAAATACAGAGGTAGGTAGGGAACCAATAAGCTAAAACAAGCAACAGTAAATTGTAAATCAGACTAAACTTCCTAAAAGATGTTTGAGGCATTATGCATTTTTTTTTTTTTTTTCCTTTGTTATTATTATTATTATTATTGTGTTTATTCTTATGAGTAATGCAAATTATACATGTCCATACCGGTTATTATTTTAATGGAAAGAAAAGTACTTATTGTTTCTGATTTATTTATTATCTGAACGAGGATTTGAGCTTTGAAAAATGACCGGATTCTTTCTGTAACGTTGATTCCCGCTGTTATCTAGGTCACGTGACACCTTAACGTTGACGGTTACCAAGGAGCTGCCTTGGATACTTTGATACTTTGCTTCGATACATAGCAGCACTTTGATACATACTGGATACAAGCTAGCAAAATGAGTTAAAAGCAGGCATCTTTGGAAAGTTTCTTTGGAAAGGAGAAAAGGCCCATTGAGGAGACAGAAGAAGAGCCTATGATGAAGAAAAAGAAAGCTGCATTTTAGCAGACACTTTGTCGAGTCCTACACCAATCCTGCTCTGCCTTACATGTTGTGACCGGCTCTCTAATGAGGCAGTGAAGCCTTCAAAACTGCCAGTGTCGTTTATTTTAGCCTTCCTGTCTTGAATAACACTTTTTGTTGCCTGAAGAATAACAAACAAACGTCCAGGCTGATTAAATTAATGGCCTTATACAAGAAATCAAAGCTAACATGAACCTGAGTAAGCTATCGATAGCTGGCTAGACTCCAAACTAACATTCATTATGATAGCTGTGTTGTTATCCGCCGCCCACAAATTAGGCTACATATCGGTAACTTTACAGCATGATAGTGGGCTCACAGAAAGTGTGACTGATATTCGTAACTCTTGACTTACCTCCTGAAATGTTTTTTCTTGCGATCTTAAATCCGAACTTGCTTAGGTCTTGCTGTCCACTCCGCTTGGCCATGATGCTGCAATCCGCTGCTGTCACTGACGCCGAATGAAATAAAAAATAACAGAACCCCAACTGAATGTCACCTCCTCAAACGCTTCGCTTGCGTGTGCCCTCTCTCGCGGTAGCTTATTGTATGCTCAGTTTCAGCAAAGCTACGTGGAATGGCATTTCTAATTCCAATGTTAAATAGAAGTAATGTCCACATTTATTGATAAAATTGCTCAGGGGAAGGGAGGGGGGATGCCCGTTTTAGAGGGGGGATGATTTTGACCATTTTTTATTCCAGGGGGGATGGCATCCCCCTCATCCCCCCTCAACTCAAGTACAGGCAGTACCAGTCCAGGGTCAGATCCCTTCATGTCGTAGGGTGCTAGTAACTCGTCCTCAGTCAAGGGAGTGAAGCTTGTAAAGACAAACGCTGAATGCTGGCTATCAGCTGCAGGATGACAAGCAGAGCCACACACAAGCTGTAAATGTGTCACAGCTGGCCACACAGTGTAGAAGGTCAGGAAAGGCTTGTTCTTACTTTCTCACTTCTTCTTCTCTATATGAAATAAAACAAAGGTAGCGATCATTAATTGCGAGCTAAATTGCTTTTGAGATTCCTTTTTGATGGAAGTATATGTTTATGGTCAGTGAATGGCTAGCGTTTGTTCTTTGTTGGCATTAACGGGGCTGTCGATCACCTCTGACCTCATGGCAGCTGTGAATGTTGCTGTCACTGCTTTAGTGAACTCAGTAGTTTAAAGGTGAAGCTAAGGACATTGCATGGAGAAGATGAATGAATATATTGCATCAATACAGCATGCCATAAAACCTTTTTTTTTTTTTAATTCCGTTGTCCATTTACACATTACAAGGTTGTCTAGATTGGTCCATTGGCCATAGAAGAAATCCTATTCTGAGTTTCAGCTTAAATAAGGCTGTGGTTGGGCATAAATAAACATACACCAACTGTCTGAGTCTATACTACTTTGGGTGAGGAGAACTGGGGCAAACTGAAACATTCAAGGTGTATTGGAGATCAAGCAAGTGGGAAGTAACCTGATATGAGAATAAAACTGTTCCTGTGGGATTTTTATCATTTAACTTTGGAACAACTTAATTTCCTTTCTTACCTTTTTAGACATAAAGGCTCAGAGTTGTCCCTTTAGACGTCATAGCCTTAGGTCGATGGCTCAGTGAGTATTATAAAAAAGTGAACGAACTGAGCTGAACATACTGCCTCCTTGGTGGTAATTGTACCAGGCGTGAATTTAGAAAGCTAAGTTTAAATATGTTATAACGACTCTCTCTGTCCTGCTAGTCTTGTGCTACACGTTTCCCTCTGTAAAGGGCCATTAAGCTATCAGGGACGAGGCCTGCGCGAAGTGAAACACTGTCCAGAGCTGATGGATTCCTTGGAGCTGTGGGAGGCCTGAGGGAGGGCAGTGGGGTGGGCTGATGAGGGACAGACATGGGTGAAGCATCCTATCAAAGTCAGAGGAATGCAGGAGCAGACAATGGCCATGTGGAGTGCCATCTGACCTTCATATACTTAATTACAACCAGAAAAACAGACACAGAGAGACTGAACAGCGCTTAGAAATGATGGCGTGGATGCAGCAGATGTGAATATGTGTATATAATATGTATATAAGCATAACCTAAAACACCAATGGCTTTTTGTCATGGCTGAAAATGTTTTTTGCCTTATGTTGAGGTTACAATAGCCAAATATTTATTGTCTTTCTACCCATGGGGGAAGAAGGGGGAAGGTATTTACAGGGAATGTTTGTCTTTTTATCATGCCCACTCTAGTTTGGATAAGTATGGTCACTAAACATGACATTACATTAATGGCATTTAGTAGACACTCTTATCCAGAGCAACTTACAACATACGCAGAGCAGCCTGGGAAGCGGTTGGGGGTTAGGTGCCTTGCTCAAGGGCACTTTAGCCATTCCTGATGGTCCAAGGAATCAAACCAGCGACCTTTTGGTCCCAAAGCTGCTTCTTTAATCATTAGTCCATGGCATAAGGTTTATATGGCTTGTCCAAGACATCATGGTACATCACTATAGTGTTATGTTCAGGCTTAGCTGGTCTTCAAACATCCTTTGCTTATTCTTCTTGGAAAAAGCCATGCTCTTCAAATCAGAAAAAGTTGAGATAGTATGGAAAATGCAAATAAAGAAAGCAATCATTGATAAATTGACTTTGACTTAAGATATTTCATGTTTTTTACTGGTCGACTTCATTTCATTTGTTAATATACATCCATTCCTGCATTTCAGGTCTGCAACACATTCCAAAAAATGATGAGACGAGGGCAATTTAGGGTTAGTAATGAGGTAAAACAATTAAATAATGATGTGATTTGAAACAGGTGACTGTAATCATGATTTGGTATAAAATCAGGGTCCTGGGTATGACTTTAAACTGCAACTGGTGGTGAGTCTCAGGTCCAGGAGGACTTGAGTACTGGAGAAAGTGGAGTTACCCCTTAATCACCATTGTTCCCAGGTCCTCTCTGACCCACAGTGGTAGCACCTGCCTGGGTTCCAGCTATGGGTTAAATAGTACATCACCAATAAGGCGCTGGCAGCAGAGTGCTTTTCAGTGCAATGTGGCAGATGAACCCAACAGGGTCAGTGGCGGACCGCCTGATGGCATACGGAAGAGCCACTCAAATGGCCAACGGATGGCATCACTCAGCAAGTCAGTTGTCACTGCAGGGCAACTTCCATACCCATCAGATCTGTGGCACTTTTGTGCACCACTTGGTATCAGGTCTGGAGGTCCAGAGAGACAACACAATAGGGTCACATCACTTGTCTTACCTTACTGTGCACAGCACTTCGTTAGAAGAGATGAGTCGTTTGTGCCAGTGCTGTGGACGACTCTGTCGCTCTGGTGCAGGCCTTGTGGTCCATCTACGTTTCTGTGCATCCTCGTGAAGCAATCATCATCACTAGCAAGTATCCAGGAAAGGCCTAGTCTTTGAGGAGCAGAGATGGGCCGAGGATCTCCAGTTTGTCAACAAGTGCATGATAAAATTATTGAAACATTGTTTTCAAATGTTCCTTAAAGAAAGATAGGAAGGAATTTGGATATTTCACCATCTCCAGTGCATAATATCATTAAACAATTCAAGGAATCTGAAGGACGTTTGGTGTGTAAAGGGCAAGGGTGCAAACCTAAGCTGAACACCCATGATCTCCAATCCCTGCATCAAGAACCGTGGATTGGCTCCAGCTTCCCCTATTACCCTGATGGATATGTAGAATAGATGATAGATGGGTGGATTGGGAGAGGGAAAAGTTGAACAAAGGTACATTTGAAACAAGTTGCTGGACTGGATGTTGAATGACTGTATGCTGTTGAGTTATAACTGCCAATTATGGGATTATTCTAAAAATTCACTAAATAGTAGTCCGAGTCAAATGTAATAGCTTCTTGACTCAAAGTCCCTCTCACGCCAGAATCTGGTCTTCCCAGGCAGTCTCCTGTGCCAGTACTAACCAACTCTTTAAGGCACACTGGTGCGGCACCGATCTCCATTTCAACAGCCCTCAGCCTCTCGCCTATACAGCTAAGGTTACAATGGGGGACTGGTCCTCTGGTAACCGCGAGAGTTTGACTTCCCCACTTGCATCTGTATTGCAGCATGTCTTGCCAGATGGTAGTAGCTACAATTTTTATGACTGTCTTTGGTATGACCTGACCACGAGTAGAACTCACGATTTCCCAGTCAAGAGATGGACACGCTAACCACTAGGCCAACTCGTGGTCAGCCACTTGACTATGTTGCTATTAATGTTGTCCTTCCCCAACAAAAGCCATGGTCATGAACCAGTGCTGAGAACAGTGTAGAGAAGGTTCAGCTTTTTAGACTGACATTGGGTAATTTGTTGTATAATGATGCCTAAATAATTGGGCATAATTAGATCCCTAATTGAGCTGGCAGACCACATTTCTGTCATTAGTGGATTTAGTTCATAGCTGTTCATTAATTTTATTATTTCTATTTCCATCTTGCACTGAGGAATTCCAATAGTAAACCGTATTTCTGCTTAGCTTTGCTCATACACCTTATTGCCTGCTAATAGGCAAGTGAGAATTTTTGGCCTTTTCTTCCCTCGTTTTTTTTGTGGTACAAGGAGGAAAAACATTCAATAATTATTGATCAGCAGACATTCAACTTTTACTACAGCCCCTATTTAATCACAAAAGCTGATTTATTGTTGCTTCTCCAACAATCCCATTACATTGCTGTCTAGCTAATCAAGTCTATTCACTCTCCTGGAGGACTAATCTTTTACAAGGCTAGCAGAACAAATCCCTGTGGTAACAGGATTGCCGTGGAGCCAGGAGGCCTGTTCTCCTGCCTCGGCCCATAAATGAGGACCCAAGTTTACAAGACTTTCTGATTCCGCGGCAAATCCATGAGGTGATTTGTCTTCATGACAAACGCGTTCAGTGGGACTTGGATGATTTTAGTAAACACCTTTTAATAGATGACCATTTCTTCTTTTCCTCTGTACATGGGGTCTGGATGAGGGCTCATCATCCGAATTTGCGCTTTGGTGTGTGTGTGTGTGTGTGTGTGTGTGTGTGTGTGTGTGTGTGTTTTCAGAAGCATAGTGAACAGGTCACTGTTGTGCAGAGTATCTGAGATGCCTGAGATGAGGCAAATACCACCCCACACATACATATCTACACCCTGTACATTCTTTCAGGAGAATTTAGTACTTTACTATCTGAGCTATGTGACTGGAGGTAATATTTGCAAAGTAACCTTAAAAATCAGCAGTGTGCATCTATGTGGGTGGTTTTCTGTTTATATGCCTGTGTAATATATGCACGCACAAGCACGTATGGTCACATTTTCATAACAGGCGTCTGTTTTGAGGGAAAATAAATTGATCCCAGTGCAGCCATGGAAAGCCTTAAACCCAGCCGTAATGAAATTGTACTATTAAAAGCCTTCAGTTTTCTCCTCACTGGGCATATTTGAGGGGAAGGCCAGCTTTATGAGGTTTTCATAGTGTGTGGGGGTTCCATCCACTAAATGAAATGAGAAGCCTGTATAGATGATGAAACTGGAGGTACTCAGTGAGCTTTATGACTTGGTAGGAGCGGTTCTTGCTGTTTTCACATACAGAATCCTTGTATTTCTTCATTGTGCTCTTAAAACGGATCAGGATTGGAAATGTGGAATGTCTGCACATTAAATGTGGCCTCTTTGAAATTGAAACTCTGGCTTCCTGGTTAGAAAAATATGTAAGGATTAAAATAAAACTGGGGGGGGGGAGGGGAGATCGCAGACAGGCCTGCTTAACTCCAGTTGCAACAGAAACTTTGTTAGCTTATCTAAGTGCTATCCCCCTTCTTATTCCTGTTGGCAATTGATTGGATCATGAGGAAAACAACACAAGGAAAGAGGAATGGAATACAATGGACCATTTGGCATCGATTGGGTGACTTGGTCTTAATTTCTAGTAACAACAAACAAATGCAGGACAAGTCATCTCTCCTGTCGACCACGTCAATAAAACTTGGCCTAAAGCCAAATACAGTGGAAACTAAATTGCTGAAGGTAAATTGTTAGGACAGACGGCCAATAACAATGATGGACAACACCATGGAAGAAGGGAACTCCTTTGTGCATCTTGGAAGTGTGGTAAGTGTAGCTGGAGGAATGGACAAGGATGTTAAAACAAGGGTTAACAAAGCCAGAATGGTCTCCAAGAATCTGGGGAACATCTGGGCGTCAAAGGTGCTGTCTAAGATTACCAAGTTAAAGATTTTTGAATCGAATGTTAAATCCATCCTCTTGTATGGAACAGAGACTTGGAGAACAACAAAAGCTATGCTTAGGAAAATTCAAACATTCCTTAATTACTGTCTGAGGAGAATAATGAATGTTAGATGGTCAGATAAAATGAAGAACTATGGGAATTAACCAACCAACAACCAGTAGAGATGCAAGTCCAGAAGAAGTGGTGGAGCTGGATAGGACGTACACTCAGGAAGTCACCAAAGAACAACAGTAAGCAAGCTTTAAAATGGACCCCACAAGGAAAAGAATTCATCTGAAAAGCACCTGGAGGAGAGGCGTTGAAGGCGAAATGAAAGCCAGGGGGTATTCATGGTCAACACTGGAGAAACCGGCACGGAATAGAATGAGATAGAAAGCTCTTGTTGGTGGCCTGTGCTTCTAGGGAGCTAAGGGCTTAAGAAAATAAAACAAGATGGGGTGTGCCGTTATAGAAGAATAATCAATGATGGGGTGTTGTGATGGCACTATGTGATCCTGTGATTTTTGCCAATGATTGCATTTTTATTTATTTATTAATTATGCACTTTTTGCTATCAGTTTATAATTAATGTTTAACATTGTGGAACTTTCACAAAACAACTTGGGCTACGATCACACTGTCCTGTCTTGTATCTTGCCACGTAAGCAGCATGTGGGTCAAATGCCAAGAAATGAGGCGTATTTTGTCCAAAATTAAAGTCCTGTGATGCCACACATATGCCGTGTACGTTACTGTGGTGTATCTGGGGTTTGTATGGGGTTCAAGGGACGTAAAGTTATGGCATACTGAGGTGTATATGTGGCGTATGATGCGTTGCTGCGGTGTAACCGTTTCATTGGCGTGGCGTTTTGTTCTTACATGTGACGTTACTGCTGAGTATCTGGCATTCACAGGTGGGTATAAAAGGGGGCCCCATGCTGCGTTTGTCATTTGTCACAGTCAAGAAAGCATCATACCAGTGAAGGAGTCAAGACCCAAGAAGGGCAAGGGAAGAGGGAAGATGCCAGCCCCGGAGCCACCTTCAACTAAAGCGTTCGCATGGTGTAATAGGTGTTCAAGCAAAGTTCCTGCTGCGTCGCTGCATCACTGCTGCGTAGCTTTCGTTTTTATGGCGTACACATGACATACAGTGGTGCTTGAAAGTTTGTGAACCCTTTAGAATTTTCTATATTTCTGCATAAATATGACCTAAAACATCATCAGATTTTCACACAAGTCCTAAAAGTAGATAAAGAGAACCCAGTTAAACAAACGAGACAAAAATATAATACTTGGTCATTTATTTATTGAGGAAAATCATCCAGTGTTACATATCTGTGCGTGGCAAAAGTATGTGAACCTCTAGGATTAGCAGTTAATTTGAAGGTGAAATTAGAGTCAGGTGTTTTCAATCAATGGGATGACAATGAGGAGTGAGTGGGCACCCTGTTTTATTTAAAGAACAGGGATCTATCAAAGTCTGATCTTCACAACACATGTTTGTGGAAGTGTATCATGGCACGAACAAAGGAGATTTCTGAGGACCTCAGAAAAAAGTGTTGTTGATGCTCATCAGGCTGAAAAAGGTTATAAAAGCATCTCTAAAGAGTTTGGACTCCACCAATCCACAGTCAGAGAGACTGTGTACAAATGGAGGAAATTCAAGACCATTGTTACCCTCCCCAGGAGTGGTAGACCAACAAAGATCACTCCAAGAACAAGGCATGTAATAGTCGGTGAGGTCACAAAGGACCCCAGGGTAACTTCTAAGCAACTGAAGGCCTCTCTCACATTGGCTAATGTTAATGTTCATGAGTCCAACATCAGGAGAACACTGAACAACAATGGTGTGCATGGCAGGGTTGCAAGGAGAAAGCCACTGCTCCCCAAAAAGAACATTGCTGCTCATCTGCAGTTTGCTAAAGATCATGTGGACAAGCCAGAAGGCTATTGGAAAAATGTTTTGTGGATGGATGAGACCAAAACAGAACTTTTTGGTTTAAATGAGAAGTGTTATGTTTGGAGAAAGGAAAACACTGC
This sequence comes from Neoarius graeffei, assembly GCF_027579695.1. NCBI lineage: Eukaryota > Metazoa > Chordata > Actinopteri > Siluriformes > Ariidae > Neoarius > Neoarius graeffei. The sequence continues at coordinate 70,044,278 of NC_083581.1, read as the reverse complement.
ATTCCAGCAGAAGAACCTTATCCCATCTGTGAAACATGGTGGTGGTAGTATCATGGTTTGGGCCTGTTTTGCTGCATCTGGGTCAGGACGGCTTGCCATCATTGATGGAACAATGAATTCTGAATTATACCAGCGAATTCTAAAGGAAAATGTCAGGACATCTGTCCATGAACTGAATCTCAAGAGAAGGTGGGTCATGCAGTAAGACAATGACCCTAAGCACACAAGTCGTTCTACCAAAGAATGGTTAAAGAAGAATAAAGTTAATGTTTTGGAATGGCCAAGTCAAAGTCCTGACCTTAATCCAATGGAAATGTTGTGGAAGGACCTGAAGTGAGCAGTTCATGTGAGGAAACCCACCAACATCCCAGAGTTGAAGCTGTTCTCTATGGAGGAATAGGCTAAAATTCCTCCAAGCCAGTGTGCAGGACTGATCAACAGTTACCGGAAATGTTTAGTTGCAGTTATTGCTGCACAAGGGGGTCACACCAGATACTGAAAGCAAAGGTTCACATACTTTTGGCCCTCACAGATATGTAATATTGGCTCATTTTCCTCAATAAATAAATGACCAAGTATAATATTTTTGTCTCATTTATTTAATTGGGTTCTCTTTATCTACTTTTAGGACTTGTGTGAAATCTGATGATGTTTTAGGTCATATTTATACAGAAATATAGAAAATTCTAAAGGGTTCACCCCTCCTAGAACTGCCACCTTATTGTGGTGGAGGGGTTTGTGTGCTTGAATGATCCTAGGAGCTATGTTGTCGGGGGCATTATGCCCCTGTTAGGGTTTCCCAAGGCAGACAGGTCCTAGGTGACAGGCCAGACCAAGAGCAGTTCACCAAAAAACCCCTATGGAGAAAAAATCCAGGACCGTGACGTCGCCCGGTAGGACGCAGCCGGGGCCCCACCCTGGAGCCAGGCCTGGGGTTGGGGCTCGTATGCGAGCGCTTGGTGGTCGGGCCTTTGCCCATGGGGCCCGGCCGGGCTCAGCCCGAAGAGGCGACGTGGGCCCGACCTCCTGTGGGTTCACCACCCACAGAGGTAGCAGTAGGGGTTTGGTGCAGTGTGGATTGGGTGGCAGTCGAAGGCAGGGGCCTCGACGACCTGATCCCCGGACACAGCGGCTGGCTGTTGGGACATGGAATGTCACTTCGCTGGGGGGGAAGGAGCCTGAGCTTGTGTGGGAGGTTGAGAGGTACCGGCTAGAGATAGTCGGGCTCACCTCCACGCACAGCTTGGGCTCTGGAACCCAGCTCCTCGAGAGGGGCTGGACTTTCCACTTCTCTGGAGTCGCCCGTGGTGAGCGGCGGTGGGCTGGTGTGGGCTTCCTTATAGCTCCCCAGCTCAGCCGCCATGTGTTGGAGTTTACCCCAGTGAACGAGAGGGTCGCCTCTCTGCGCCTTCGGATTGGGGAGAGGGCTCTTGCTGTTGTTTGTGCCTACGGGCCAAATAGCAGTATAGAGTATCCGGCCTTCTTGGAGTCCCTGGGAGAGGTACTGAGGGGTGCTCAGACTGGGGACTCCATTGTGCTACTGGGGGACTTCAATGCTCACGTGGGCGATGACAGTGACACCTGGAGGGGCGTGGTTGGGAGGAACGGCCTCCCCGATCTGAACCCGAGTGGTGTTTTGTTATTGGACTTCTGTGCTAGTCACAGTTTGTCCATAACGAACACCATGTTCGAGCATAGGGGTGTCCATAAGTGCACGTGGCACCAGGACACCTTAGGTCGGAGGTCGATGATCGACTTTGTAGTCGTGTCATCTGATCTCCGACCCTATGTCTTGGACACTCGGGTGAAGAGAGGGGCTGAGTTGTCAACTGATCACCACCTGGTGGTGAGTTGGATCCGCTGGCGGAGGAGGAAGCTGGACAGACCTGGCAGGCCCAAACGTATGGTGAGGGTCTGCTGGGAACGTCTGGCCGAGCACTCTGTTGGGGAGGTCTTTAACTCCCACCTCCGGGAGAGCTTTTCCCAGCTTCCGAGGGAGGCGGGGGACATTGAGTCTGAGTGGACCATGTTCTCTACCTCCATTGTGGACGCAGCTGTTCGGAGCTGTGGCCGCAAGGTCTCCGGTGCCTGTCGTGGCGGCAATCCCCGAACCCGGTGGTGGACACCGGAAGTAAGGGATGCCGTCAAGCTGAAGAAGGAGTCCTATCGGGCCATGTTGACCTCCGGGACTCCTGAGGCAGCCGACGGGTATCGGCAGGCCAGGCGTGCTGCAGCTCGGGCAGTTGCGGAGGCAAAAACTCGGAACTGGGAGGAGTTCGGGGAGGCCATGGAGAAGAACTATCGGTCGGCCTCGAAGAAATTCTGGCAAACCGTCCGGCGCCTCAGGAGGGGGAAGCAGTACTCTGCCAACACTGTTTACAGTGCGGGTGGGGAGCTGTTGACCTCAACTGGGGACATTGTCGGGCAGTGGAAGGAATACTTTGAGGATCTCCTCAATCCCACCGTCATGTCTTCCACTGAGGAGACTGAGGCTGATGACTCAGAGGTGGACTCGTCCATTACCCAAGCCGAAGTCACTGAGGTGGTTTGCAAGCTCCTCGGTGGCAAGGCACCGGGGGTGGATGAGATCCGCCCTGAGTATCTCAAGTCTCTGGATGTTGTGGGGCTGTCTTGGTTGACACGCCTCTGCAACATCGCGTGGCGGTCGGGGACAGTGCCTCTGGAGTGGCAGACTGGGGTGGTGGTCCCTCTTTTTAAGAAAGGGGACCGGAGAGTGTGCTCCAATTATAGGGGAATCACACTTCTCAGCCTCCCAGGGAAAGTTTACTCCAGGGTACTGGAGAGGAGAATTCGACCAATAGTCGAACCTCGGATCCAGGAGGAACAATGCGGTTTTCGTCCTGGTCGCGGAACACTGGACCAGCTCTATACCCTTCATAGGGTGCTCGAGGGTTCATGGGAGTTTGCCCAACCAGTCCACATGTGCTTTGTGGATCTGGAGAAGGCATTCGACCGTGTCCCCCGTGGTATTCTGTGGGGGGTGCTTCGGGAGTATGGGGTTCGGGGCTCTTTGCTAAGGGCTGTCCGGTCCCTGTACGAACGGAGCAGGAGTCTGGTTCGCATTGCCGGCAGTAAGTCAGACCTGTTCCCAGTGCATGTTGGACTCCGTCAGGGCTGCCCTTTGTCACCGGTTCTGTTCATAATTTTTATGGACAGAATTTCTAGGCGCAGCCAGGGGCCGGAAGGAATCCTGTTTGGGAACCACAGGATTTCATCTCTGCTTTTTGCGGATGATGTTGTCCTGTTGGCTTCTTCAAACCAGGACCTTCAGCATGCACTGGGGCGGTTTGCAGTTGAGTGTGAAGCGGCTGGGATGAGAATCAGCACCTCCAAGTCCAAGGCCATGGTTCTCGACCGGAAAAGGGTGGCTTGCCCTCTCCAGGTTGGTGGAGAAGTCCTGCCTCAAGTGGAGGAGTTTAAGTATCTCGGGATCTTGTTCACGAGTGAGGGAAGGATGGAGCGTGAGATCGACAGGCGGATCAGTGCAGCCTCCGCAGTGATGCGGTCGCTTTACCGGTCCGTCGTGGTGAAGAAGGAGCTGAGCCAAAAGGCGAAGCTCTCAATTTACCGGTCGATCTACGTTCCGACTCTCACCTATAGTCATGAGCTTTGGGTAATGACAGAAAGAACAAGATCGCGGATACAAGCGGCTGAAATGAGTTTCCTTCGCAGGGTGGCTGGGCGCTCCCTTAGAGATAGGGTGAGAAGCACAGTCACTCGGGAGGAGCTCGGAGTAGAGCCGCTGCTCCTCCACATCGAGAGGAACCAGCTGAGGTGGCTCGGGCATCTTTTTCGGATGCCTCCTGGACGCCTCCCTGGGGAGGTGTTCCAGGCATGTCCCCCCGGGAGGAGGCCCCGGGGAAGACCCAGGACACGCTGGAGGGACTATGTCTCTCGGCTGGCCTGGGAACGCCTCGGTGTTCTTCCCGAGGAGCTGGCCGAGGTGTCTGGGGAAAGGGAAGTTTGGGCTTCCATGCTTAGACTGCTGCCTGCGCGACCCGGTCCTGGATAAGCGGAAGAAGACGAGACGAGACTAAAGGGTTCACAAACTTTCAAGCACCATTGTATGTGTGACGTATCAAAGCTGCTACATATGTGCTACAGATTTTTAAGTGCGGACTTAAAAATACGCCGCACCCTGGCATACAAGGAAATCGTGTTACGCATCCTAGAGTATTAGCTACGCAAGCTGGCGATGCTGTGATGTTCCTTTCTTACTGCCACATATCCTGATATGCCATACATACGCAAGGCTGAAACGCCAATGTGTGAACCAAGCATTAGTTCCTGCATCACTACTGTTACAGCAGCTAGTGGCACAATGGGGCACGTTAGAGGAAAATAATCCATGAAAGAATAACAAACCTTTTATTTGTCACATGCACACTTCAAGCACAGTGAGATTTCATCCTCTGCATTTAACCCATCAGAAGCAGTGAACACACGCGCATGCGCACGCACACACCCAGAGCAGTGGGCAGCTACACTACAGGGCTCGGGGAGAAGTTAGGTACTTTTGCTCAAGGGCACTTCAGCCCAAGGCCGCCCCATGTCAACCTACAGTAACTGCATGTCTTTGGACTGTGGGGGAAACCGGAGCACCTGGAGGAAGCCCACACAGACACGGGGAGAACATGCAAACTCCACACAGAAAGGCCTCCACCAGCTGCTGGGCTCAAACCCAGAACCTTCTTGCTGTGAGGCAACCGTGCTAACCACTACATCACCGTGAAAGGCTGGGGTGGTGTGGTGTGGCCTGACACGAAGCAGAGTTACTGTTATGATCCCAAAATTGATTGATTATTTTCCTGTAAGAGCATGTCCTGAAGTGTGAAATTCAGTGAGAGAGTGAAAAGGCCCATAAATGCTAGTGGAGTGTGGAGATGGTGTATCTTCATGCACATTTTGTTTTATATGAGGCACTCTCTAATTGTGATGGTGTCCTTTTCTTTACCTCACTAGCCATCTAATATGCCGATGGAGCTCATATCCAGTTTAAGCACTGTAGAGATTTCTATTCAAGTTATATCTGATTTGTTCAATACCTCTGGCGGTGTGTGTGTGTGTGTGTGTGTGTGTGTGTGTGTGTGTGTGTGTGTGTAGGACTATTATTAAATTGTGTTTGGAGTCTTTCAGTCAGTTTGAGAATAGGAGAGTGCACTGCTGCCTCATAATCAATGCTTGTTATAGGAAGAGGTATTGATTTCCTGCTTATTGGCATCAGATACTCAGATGATTGTTCCTCTGCTCTGCCTGAGATAGAAACATTGCTACTCACCCTGCAGTAACATGCCACAACACTCAACACAGTGGTGCAGTGGTTAGTGTTGTCATCTCACAGCAAGAAGGTTCCGAGTTCAAGCCCAGGGGGCCTTTCTGTGTGGAGTTTGAATGCTCTCCCCGTGTCTGCATGGGTTTCCTCCGAGTGCTCCGGTTTCCCCCACAGTCCAAGGACATGTAGGTTAGGCTAACTGGCTACTTTAAATTGTCTATGACCAAAAGCAGTGCATCAGAGGAATGGCTAGCTGGCTGCACTTACTTAGCCAAGAAACCCTAGGAAAGGAACCCAACACATTGGATGGGCGAAGAAGAACATGAGAGAGGATGTTACATGTTTTCATGAAGATATGAAGTTTATCTTCGAGTGGTGAATATATTCATGAGTAAGCAAAAGAGTGAAATTATTTTCAGCATGAGAAGATAACTTCATATCTTTGCGTAACCATAGATTATATGGACACATCCACACAAAAAAATACGTAAGTTAATCAAAAGGATGTTAATTTTGAACCAGTTTGCCATTTTGACAATGCCTGTCCAGTCAGCAAGAAAACACTGGGAGTGACGTCATTGGAGAGAAATATCGGGATTATTATACATACAGGACCCTTTTTTCTCCGTCAAATAAAAACCTGTAATTCTATTCCTTTCTAGTGGGTTTATTGATGGCATGCAATATCATATTGCTTATCCTCCATGTATTACGCCACTCTCCCCAATGGAGAATGAGCGTGTAATATTATAATATTGCATGTTGTGAAGACAACACGATGTCACACGTCGGAGCTCGTGATGATCCAATAACAATTTTTCTGCTGTACGTGTGCACAATCATTTCTTTGTCGGCTGGGAAAGAGAGAAGATCCAGTGCTAGGTTTAAGCACTAAATAAATAAACTGAAAACTGAAACTAAAGACGTGTTGAGCACCTGAAAGGCTACCAAAACTTCATGGCATATTCTTCATGCATATTTAAAAGAGAAACATATCAACGGACATCGAAAAACTGGAAAAGAGACACGTCGGAGATATTAAACTTCTCTGCTAGCTTTTGACTGTGACAGTTTGTATACGATCATAGCCATGAGGTTTGCTTCATTAAAAGCAGAAGAGATATTTTGAAAGTGAAAGATGCGCTGAACACCTGAAAGGCTCCCAAAACTTCACTGGATATTCATGTATATTTACAAGAGAAAAACATACCAATGGACATCGAAAAACTGGAAAAGAAGGCAATAGCGGAAATATTGCCAAAGTTCTACTTAGAGGTGAGGAAAGGTGACGGAGACTTTTACAAGAGAACTTCACTCATGGACTTCACTCAGCAAAGCCCTTTTGTTTTGAACAACTGCAATGTAGCAATTAACTACGACTAAAAGTAACTCTGAACTTGAACTGTCAGCCTGGATACAACTTTTATATATATATATATATATATATATATATATATATATATATATATATATATATATATATATATATATATATATATATATATAGATAGATAGATAGATAGATAGATAGATAGATAGATAGATAGATAGATAGAGTGGTTGTTCAGGCTTTTTGGACTTGTATCATTTTTGTTAGAACTTTCACTTTGTACATGTAAATTGGATTGACAGAACATTGAATTACATTCGATCAGCATTCAATATTTGGTCATTAACCCCCCCCCCCCCCCCCCCCATTCTTATCTTTTTGTAAAATATATAATTGTTCCATCGACAGTGTATTATTAATAATAATGGCTTTTTTCATGGTATATTAGATATATATTCCATTCAGCTACTCGTCTTTGACTTGTTCAATATCATGCTAGCTGAATGGAATAGATATTTGATAGACCACTCCATGCCAGCCAATATTATTTAAATATGTCACTCAGATCTGCAATGTATTTCATATGAAAAATTAGTTTTCCAAAATGTGAAGATAAACTTCATATCTTCAAGATAAACTTCATATCTTGTGTTTTTTTATTTATTATTATATATTTTTAATTATATCGACACATTCACAAACAAAGTACCCAAATTTATCAAAAAAATTCATCTATTTCCTCATGAGTGGCAGAGATTTAGGTCATGGTTTTGAATCTCCATGTCCCGGATGAAGCTTGAATGAAAAATACGAGTGGTGTATTTCCCAATAAAACACTCGTGTCCATATTGTTATTGCTCATCTCTGCAAAAGAAGCTTGATAACCAGATTTACACAATTCAGAAAGTACAATGCAAAGAGAATTTCAAATCCTTACAGGTAAAAGTCTGAAAAAAAAAAAGAAACAGTTAGGACTCTCATCACCTTCCCAATTAAAAGCTTTTTCAAATCATGGATTACATTTTAAATAAGCCATTCATGTCACTGAACTTAAAGTTCAGTCTTATGTGACGCCCAATGATTTATTTTCCCTGAAAGCACATCTCCGTTATTATTTTTATACCACAGTGCTGTTGAGTTCCTGAATCTGATTGGTCAGAAGGTTTTGATTCATTTTCTATAACAGTAGCTCTGATTATGATGCTGGATAAGAAGCAAATCAAAGGTTTATGTTAATGCACATAGCCTAAGATAATACGGTTCCTATATTAACAGCTCATTCACAGGGACTTTTCATATGTTGGATGCTCTACGTAATCTAAGAATAACAAACTTTTTTTTAAATAAAATGCTGTTATTTAACAAGGAACAAATGTATAATCATTAATATGGTTAAGCTTTCTGTAAAGAGACATCTATTTAACATTTTATGGAAGAACTCTCCAGTGTCAGTGCTTTGTAACAGTCACTTTGTAACAGTGCTTTTTAACTTTTAAGCTTTATGATTATAGGAAAGTCAAGATGAAGGGCTTGGAGTTTTTTGGTAACATGACTCCTGTGTCCATTGTCAGTGGTTTATAACAGCAAGTTTTCCACCATGGGGGAGGCTCCAGGACAGAGGACTTGCACTTTCTGGTTTCTCTGTAGCACAAAAACACAGGCTGGTGAGGGGGTGACTGTTTTTTTGCTGCTGTAATGTAAGTGACAATAGAAATGAACTTGTTTTGTAGATGTAGCACATTAAACACAAGAGTGCTCTGAGAGCACAATATCCCCTGCTGGAAACTCTGCCATAACTCTGGTAAAATGTGACTGAATTGAACGAAATTGCAATATGTGTATTACCGAAATATAACAAAGAATACTGTCAAGTTTTGTGAAATTCCTCCAAAAACTGTGAGAGGAGTTGATTTCAGAAGGTGAGCACCTTTCCTGGGATGGACGAATGGACATCGCCACGACATAATCCCCCTTCGGGCCTTTCGGCCAGCAGGGGATAATAAAAATTGTGAGGGAAGTTGATTCCAGAAAGCAAGCACACCTTGATGAAATTGCCAAAGTACAAGTTTATTAATAATCAAGGGCATAACTCTGGTAAAATTTGCCCAAATTAAACAAAATTTCAATATGCGTATAACTGTCATATAACAAAGCCTTTTGCCAAGTTTGGTGAAATTCCTCCACAAATTGTGAGAGGAGTTGATTTCAGAAGGAAAACACACACTCATGAAATTGTCAAGTTATAATTTTGTTAAATCAAGGGCTTTAACTCTGGTACAATTTTCACAAACAAAATTAAATTGCAATATGTGTATTACCATCATATAACAAGGTCTTTTGCCAAGTTTCAAGAAATTCATCCAAAAATTGTGAGAGGAGTTGAGGAAGGCGAGCACACCTTCATGAAAATGTGAAAGTACAAGGTTGTTAACCAAGGGCTGTAACTCTGGTAAAATGCAACTGAATTGAACAAAATAACAATATGTGTACTACCGACATATAACAATGCCTTTTGCTAAGTTTGGTGAAATTCCTTCAAAAATTGTGGGATGAGTTGATTCCAGAAGGAAAACACACTTTCATGAAATTTGTCAAATTATAATTTTGATAATCAAGGGCTGTAACTCTGGTAAAATGTGACCCAATTTAACGAAATTGCAATATGCATATTACCAACATAGAATCCTGCCAAGTTTCATGAAATTCCTCCAAAAATTGTGAAAGGAGTTGATTTCAGAAGGTGAGCACCCTTCCCGGGATGGATGGACAGACAGAAATCACCATAACCTAATCCCTGTTCGGGCCTTTCAGCCAGCAGGGGACAATAACTATAAATGGTTAAAACAAGACGTTATTTAAACAATAAAAATGTAATCATTGGGAAATTGCTGTGGTATAAAAGAAATAAAACACTTCTGTTTTATTTTTGTTCTAAAACACAGTCACTCTCATGCCAGAATCTGGTCTTCCCAGGCAGTCTCCTGTCCCAGTACTAACCAACTCTTTAAGGCATATGGGTGCGGCGCCAATCTCTATTTCGATAGCCCTCGGTCTCTCGCCTATACAGCTAGGGTTACAGTGGGGGGCTGGTCCTCTGGTAACCGCGAGAGTTTGACTTCCCCACTTGCATCTATATTGCAGCGTGCCTTGCCAGACGGTAGTAGGTACCATTTTTTTATGATGATCTTTGGTATGACCTGACCGCAAGTAGAAATCTCAATCTCCCAGTCGAGAGGTGGAGACGCTAACCACAAGGCCAACTCGCGATTTATTCTTGTCCTATAGCACTTAATATTGAAGAGACAATTCCTTGACCTTTGAAACATCATTGCTCTCAGAGAAGATCTGGGAGCCATTACAGATTTGTATATCGATAAAGAGTGCGCAGAAATTTCTAAATTGGTTTCATTCAGAGTGTACTGCACCGCAGCATGGACATGTTCGCTGTAGTTCTGGTTTAATTTTACTCCATCTCTACTTGTATCAAATGTATAACGATGGCCATCTTATTTTCCCTGGATGTGTGTTTTTGTTAAATTTCTTGCCTTCTCCATGTGACAAATACAATGCCTGTATGAATGCAAAGACTGCAAGCATTGAAATCTAATCTAATAGGAATGGATGGCATTGCCCAGATATTCCTGCATGAATAGTCCTAGATGTAATTATTACATTAATCACTGCAAATTTGGGTTAATTTAAAAATATGGCTTCCATCCTCATTAATCAGTCGCTTATAAAATAGCACAGGATCCAGCTTATTATTATTATTATTATCCATTATCCATAGCCGCTTATCATGTGCAGGGTCGCAGGCAAGTTGGAGCCTATCCCAGCTGACTATGGGCAAGAGGCGGGGTATACCCTGGACAAGTCGCCACATCATCACAGGGCTGACACATAGAGACAAACAACCATTCACACCTACAGTCAATTTAGAGCCACCAATTAGCCTAACCTGCATGTCTTTGGACTGTGGGGGAAACTGGAGCACCCGGAGGAAGCCCATGCAGACACGGGGAGAACATGCAAACTCCACACAGAAAGGCCGCCATTGGCCACTGGGCTTGAACCCAGAACCTACTTGCCAGGAGGCGACAGTGCTAACCACTACACCACATTGTTGTTGTTTATTAGGGCCTGAGCCCTATGGGCGAAGGCCCTATTGTTCTTGTAAGAGTTCACTATTATTATTCTTCCGTCTTCTTCTTCTTCTTCTTCTTCTTTATTTTTCTCCGCTGTTGGGCCATTTTCGGGGCGCTTGCCATCGGCGAAAACGCACGAAATTTGGCACCACTTCCGAGAATTGCCACCGCTACTCAGAACCAAAAGCCCAAACTTGGCCGGGGCTCAGGGCCTCTATAGCGCCCCCTAAGTCGTTGTGATTTTGGCCTCCCGCATTAAGGTGCCTGGTTGCCATATAGTTTGTAGTAGTGGCATGCCTTTTGGTACGCATATGTATCTCACTACGCCGGACAAAAATGTAATGCCAATGCATTAGCCACGCCCAACAGGAAGTGAGGTAATTTCACTTTTGTGCGAAATGCATGGCCACGAAGACGGCGCAACTCCTCCTAGACCGTTCATAGGAATGTCGCCAAAATTGATACACATCATCTACAGACATGGCTGACAAAAGTTACTAAATACGTTTCACGTAGGATAAACCGTTCAGAAGTTATACGTCAATCAATTTTCACTTCAAAATTTTACATACTAAAAAATTCATAACAAATCTTCTAATTGCTCAAAACTGCTCATACTTCACACGCTAATCACTCATTGGGCTTCTGACATGTTACCCAATTTCTGCGATATTTCGCCACTGGGGGCGCTATTTTTGGGCAAAAAATCCAATCTTTCCTCAAATTTGGTCAAACTTCACGGCCACCCTCTTTCTACCTCCCATGTCATGTATACCACATTCTGGGAATTTTCGTCCATGGGGGGCGCTGTTTTTGGCCGACGCAATTTCTCCAAAATGGGTTTTTGGTTAATAATTCCATAATGCTTTTCCTTCACACCACTACCTTGTGAAAGGACGTTGCTGTTGTAGACACTTATTTTTCCAACTCATAATCGCTCATGTACAGCATAGCGCCACCTACTGACATGGGAAAAACCAAAAAATTTATTCTTCAAAAATCTATATCTCATCTTCTATTTACTCAATTGTCATCAAACTTCATACGCAAACTCTTCATAGCTCACCTGATATATACGCCAAATTTTGTGCACTTTTGCCCCCGGGGGTTCTGGTTATGGCAGAAATGATATTGCAGCTTCTGATTTGTCAACCTTGGCAAGCAAACTCTTTACAAGACCCTTATTGGGGCGCTTGCCATGGTCGACAACGCTCGAAATTTGGCACCTTTTTCTTAGACTGCCACCGCTACGGAGAACCAGAAGCCCAGATCCAGGCGGGCCTCAAGGCCTCTATAGCGCCCCCTAACGTGTTGTGATTTTTGCCTCTCGCATTAAGGTGCCTGGTTGCCTTGTAGTTTGTAGTAGTGGCATGCCCTTTGGTACGCCTATGTATCTCACCAAGCCGGACAAAAATGTAATGCCAATGCATTAGCCACGCCCTACAGGAAGTGAGGTAATTTCATTTTTGTGCGAAATGCATGGCCACGAAGACGGCGCAACTCCTCCTAGACCGTTCATAGGAACGTCACCAAAATTGATACGCATCATCTACAGACATGGCTGACTAAAGTTGCTAAATACGTTTCACGTAGCGTAAACCGTTCAGAGGTTATACGTCAATCATTTTTCAATGCAGAATTTTACATGCTTAAAAATTCATAACAAATCTTCTAATTGCTCAACACTGCTCATACTTCACACGCAAATCACTCATTGGGCTTCTGACATGTTACCCAATTTCTGTGATGTTTCGCCACTGGGGGCGCTATTTTTGGGCAAAAAATCCAATCTTTCCTCAAATTTGGTCAAACTTCACGGCCACCCTCTTACTACCTCCCATGTCATGTATACCACATTTTGGGAATTTTCGTCCATGGGGGGCGCTGTTTTTGGCCCACGCAATTGCTCCAAAACGGGTTTTTGGTAAATAATTCCATAATGCTTTTCCTTCACACCACTACCTTGTGATTGTACGTTGCTGTTGTAGACACTTATTTTTCCAACTCATAATCGCTCATGTACAGCATAGCGCCACCTACTGACATGGGAAAAACCAAAAAATTTATTCTTCAAAAATCTATATCTCATCTTCTACTTACTCAATTGTCATCAAACTTCATACGCAAACTCTTCATAGCTCACCTGACATATAGGCCAAATTTTGTGCACTTTCGCCCCTGGGGGTGCTGAATATAGCAAAAATGATATTGCAGCTTCTGATTTGTCAAACTTGGCAAGCAAACTCTTTTCAAGACCCTTATTGAGGCGCTTGCCATGGTCGACAACGCACGAAGTGCGAGACCCTATTGTTGCCATGTGTCCAATTCTGTGCTTTGTCGCCATTGTGGGAGTAATGTCTCTTGCCAAAGAAGCTGTGGAAGGTATTTCGCGGGGACGCATGCCCCCGCCCCCCTTGGCCGCTGGCGCGAGGGCCCGTCGAGGCCGCTTGCGGCTTTAATTATTATTATTATTATTAGGGCCCGAGCCCTATGGGCGAAGGCCCTATTGTTCTTGTAAGAGTTCACTATTATTATTCTTCCGTCTTCTTCTTCTTCTTCTTCTTCTTCCGTCTTCTTCTTCTTCTTTATTTTTCTCCGCTGTTGGGCCATTTTCGGGGCACTTGCCATGGGCGAAAACGCACGAAATTTGGCGCCAGTTCCGAGAATTGCCACCGCTACTCAGAACCAGAAGCCCAAACTTGGCCGGGGCTCAGGGCCTCTATAGCGCCCCCTAAGTCATTGTGATTTTGGCCTCCCGCATTTAGGTGCCTGGGTGCCATGTAGTTTGTAGTAGTGCCATGCCATTTGGTACGCATATGTATCTCACTAAGCCGGACAAAAATGTAATGCCAATGCATTAGCCACGCCCAACAGGAAGTGAGGTAATTTCACTTTTGTGCGAAATGCATGGCCACGAAAACGGCGCAACTCCTCCTAGACCGTTCATAGGAATGTCACCAAAATTGATACACATCATCTACAGACATGGCTGACAAAAGTTACTAAATACGTTTCACGTAGGATAAACCGTTCAGAAGTTATACGTCAATCAATTTTCGATGCAAAATTTTACATGCTTAAAAATTCATAACAAATCTTCTGATTGCTCAAAACTGCTCATACTTCACACGCAAATCACTCATTGGGCTTCTGACATGTTACCCAATTTCTGTGATATTTCGCCACTGGGGGCGCTATTTTTGGGCAAAAGTTCCAATCTTTCCTCAAATTTGGTCAAACTTCACGGCCACCCTCTTTCTACCTCCCATGTCATGTATACCACATTTTGGAAATTTTCGTCCATGGGGGGCGCTGTTTTTGGCCGACGCAATTGCTCCAAAACGGGTTTTTGGTTAATAATTCCATAATGCTTTTCCTTCACGCCACTACCTTGTGATAGTACGTTGCTGTTGTAGACACTTATTTTTCCAACTCATTTTCGCTCATGTACAGCATAGCGCCACCTACTGACATGCCAAAAACCAAAAAATTTATTCTTCAAAAATCTATATCTCATCTTCTATTTGCTCAATTATCATCAAACTTCATAAGCAAACTCTTCATAGCTCACCTGACATATACGCCAAATTTTGTGCACTTTCGCCACTGGGGGCGCTATTTTTGGGCAAAAAATACAATCTTTCCTCAAATTTGGTCAAACTTCACGGCCACCCTCTTCCTACCTCCCATGTCATGTACACCACATTTTGGGAATTTTCGTCCATGGGGGGCACTGTTTTTGGCCGACGCAATTGCTCCAAAACGGGTTTTTGGTACATAATTCCATAATGCTTTTCCTTCACACCACTACATTGTGAAAGTACGTTGCTGTTGTAGACACTTATTTTTCCAACTCATAATCGCTCATGTACAGCATAGCGCCACCTACTGACATGGCAAAAACCCAAAAATTTATTCTTCAAAAATCTATATCTCATCTTCTATTTGCTCAATTGTCATCAAACTTCATAAGCAAACTCTTCATAGCTCACCTGACATATACGCCAAATTTTGTGCACTTTCGCCACTGGGGGCGCTATTTTTGGGCAAAAAATACAATCTTTCCTCAAATTTGGTCAAACTTCACGGCCACCCTCTTCCTACCTCCCATGTCATGTATACCATATTTTGGGAATTTTCGTCCATGGGGGGCGCTGTTTTTGGCCGACGCAATTGCTCCAAAACGGGTTTTTGGTAAATAATTCCATAATGCTTTTCCTTCACACCACTACCTTGTGAAATTACGTTGCTGTTGTAGACACTTATTTTTCCAACTCATAATCGCTCATGTACAGCATAGCGCCACCTACTGACATGGGAAAAACCAAAAAATTTATTCTTCAAAAATCTATATCTCATCTTCTATTTACTCAATTGTCATCAAACTTCATACGCAATCTCTTCATAGCTCACCTGACATATACGCCAAATTTTGTGCACTTTCGCCCCTGGGGGTGCAGGTTATGGCAAAAATGATATTGCAGCTTCTGATTTGTCAAACTTGGCAAGCAAACTCTTTACAAGACCCTTATTGGGGCGCTTGCCATGGTCGACAACGCACGAAATTTGGCTCCTTTTTCTTAGACTGCCACCGCTACTGAGAACCAGAAGCCCAGATCCAGGCGGGCCTCAGGGCCTCTATAGCGCCCCCCGAGCACTGTTCAGTGCGAGACCCTATTGTTGCCATGTGTCCATTTCTGTGGTTTGTTGCCATTGTGGGAATAATGTCTCTTGCCGAAGAAGCTGTGGAAGGTATTTCGCGGGGACGCATGCCCCCGCCCCCCTTGGCCGCTGGCGCGAGGGCCCGTCGAGGCCGCTAGTTATTATTATTATTATTATTTTAAACTATTTCATTTTTATAGGTAAATGTGCTATGTGATACTAAATTGAGGTTGTGAAATCATAATAATAATAACAATAATGACTGTGCAGGATGTGGGTTAAGGTGGCAAGGTGTTGTAGTGGTTAGCACTGTCACCTCACAGCAAGAAGGTTCTTGGTTTGAGCCCAGTGGCAGACAGGGGCCTTTCTGTCTGGCGTCTGCATGGGTTTCCTCCGGGTGCTCCGGTTTCCCTCACAGTCCAAAGACATGCAGGTTAGGTTAACTGGTGACTCTAAATTGACCGTAGGTGTGAATGTGAGTGTGAATGGTTGTTTGTCTCTATGTGTCAGCCCTGCAATCATGTGGCGACTTGTCCAGGGTGTACCCCGCCTTTCGCCCATAGTCAGCTGGGATAGGCTCCAGCTTGCCTGCGACCCTGTGCAGGATAAGCAGTTACAGATAATGGATGGAGGATGTGGGTTATTTTATGATGCTTTTAATTTTTTTAGTTGTTAAAATGTTATATCATAAAATAATTTGGTGGTACTGTGGTGTAGGGGTTAGCACTGTCACCTGACAGCAAGAAGGCTCTGGGTTCAAGCCCAGTGGTCGACGGGGGCCTTTCTGTGTGGAGTTTGCATGTTCTCCCCGTGTCTGTGCGAGTTTCCTCCAGGTGCTCCGGTTTCCCCCAAAGACATGAGGTTAGGTTAACGTGGGGTGGCCTTGGGCCGAAGTGCCCTTGCGCAAGGCACCTAAACCCCAACTGCTCCCCGGGTGCTGTAGCATAGCTGCCCACTGCTCTGGGTACGTGTGTGTGCTCATTGCTCACTTGTGTGTGTTCACTACTTCAGATGGGTTAAATGCAGAGGACGAATTTCACTGTGTTTGAGTGTGCATGTGACCACGGGCGCAGATAGAGGGGGGGACAGGGGGGATTCGTCCCACCCAGATTTAAATTCACCTCGTTCGGTCCTCCCCCCCCACTTATAGGGAGGAAAAAACGTCTATGCTGTCTTTCTTTGCATAAGGCAAACCTCACGGAAAAATCAAAAGACTAATTACCATTCGGTTTATTGAGGTGCACAGCAGTACATACATAGTTGCAACTGCGCAGACTGCACAGGTTGCGAGCTCGAGCTTGGTTGCTATGGTTACCCACAACAAGTTTGACAGGCATATCGGGGACAGCTCCTCCTAGTTCAGGACCCCAACACGGCATGATGAAGGGTGCCAAAAGGCAGAAAACGATTGCATCGTTTTTTTTTCAAAAAAAAAAAACAACGACTGTAAGTAAACTGTGCCTTACTTTATCATATCACCTTGCAATTTTTTGATAGTCTGTTCAAAGTAATGTCGTAGTGAAAGTAAAATCGTGCAGAGTAGAGAAGCCTTTCTGGTAGCCTCCTTCTTTCGGTGGTAGCCTGTAGATACAGTGCTCAGAAGGCAGTTTTAATGTTTAATCTGGCGTTCCCTGCTATAATTTCAGCGAGCATATTGTTTCATAATGAAACTTTGCGAAGAGTTGTTGACTGACTGCCGCTCACGCAACACACAGGCATAGTTAGAAAGTCAGGATGCACTGGTTTACACCTTACACACACACACGTAGCCCAGCCTCTCGCTATGTTTAACAGTTGGAACTTAGCAGTTTTAAAACTGGTTTTGCAATTTCTGTGCGTGATGATAATGTGTAAACTTTGGATTTCCATAGGCTATGTTAAAATGTTATCATTGTCCTGGCCTGCAGGTAGTTCCTGGTGATGGCAGTGAGGGAGGTGAAATAACATGTATACACACTACCGTTCAAAAGTTTGGGGTCACCCAGACAATTTTGTGTTTTCCATGAAAAGTCACACTTTTATTTACCACCATAAGTTGTAAACTGAATAGAAAATATAGTCAAGACATTTTTCTGGCCATTTTGAGCATTTAATCGACCCCACAAATGTGATGCTCCAGAAACTCAATCTGCTCAAAGGAAGGTCAGTTTTATAGCTTCTCTAAAGAGCTCAACTGTTTTCAGCTGTGCTAACATGATTGTACAAGGGTTTTCTAATCATCCATTAGCCTTCTGAGGCAATGAGCAAACACATTGTACCATTAGAACACTGGAGTGAGAGTTGCTGGAAATGGGCCTCTATACACCTATGGAGATATTGCACCAAAAACCAGACATTTGCAGCTAGAATAGTCATTTAGCACATTAGCAATGTATAGAGTGGATTTCTGATTAGTTTAAAGTGACCTTCATTGAAAAGAACAGTGCTTTTCTTTCAGAAATATATATATATATATATATATATATATATATACACACACTATATATATATCTATCTATCTCATCTCATCTCATCTCTCATTATCTCTAGCCGCTTTATCCTTCTACAGGGTCGCAGGCAAGCTGGAGCCTATCCCAGCTGACTACAGGCGAAAGGCGGGGTACACCCTGGACAAGTCGCCAGGTCATCACAGGGCTGACACATAGACACAGACAACCATTCACACTCACATTCACACCTACGGTCAATTTAGAGTCACCAGTTAACCTAACCTGCATGTCTTTGGACTGTGGGGGAAACCGGAGCACCCGGAGGAAACCCACGCGGACACGGGGAGAACATGCAAACTCCGCACAGAAAGGCCCTCGCCGGCCCCGGGGCTCGAACCCAGGACCTTCTTGCTGTGAGGCGACAGCGCTAACCACTACACCACCGTGCCGCCTTTTATATATATATATATATATATATATATATACACAGAATGGAATCATTTGCTGACAGCTCAGTCCCCCCCAGTTCAAAAATCCTATCTGTGCCCCTACATGTGACAAAGGCTTCTTCTTCTAGTTTCTTTTTTTTGTTGTTAATTTCTTGCACTCTCCAGTAAAGGAAACATGCCCATGGTTTGAAGGATAAGCTGACAGAGTAGGTTATCTATAAGAAATTCAGTCTTTGACATAAACAATGTCTCCAATTAAGATGTCCTTAACTTAATGGATGATGATACTATAATTCATTAATGACTGGTTTGCAGTGAGACAGACTGCTTAACCCTGGTGTGACATCAGTGCCTGCAAACAAAAGCCTTCCCCATTCCATTAAAAGTGGGGAAAGATGTTTGTCATTACCCTTATTGAAAACTGTACAGTCAATACTGTGATTTATTCGACAGGGACAAGCGAAGCTTTAGTCACAAGTTTAAATGTGACTTAATCAATAGCATACAACGAACAAAGCTAACACACATGAAGTGAAAGAAACAGAAGGAGCCTTTCAATACCAGAAATCACTGGATTGGGTCTTAATTATCTTAATTGCTTTTCTGTTCTGCTTTATGAAACATTGTAATCTGTAATTATAACAGATTTCACTACATAACTGTTCAGATGCCTTGATACACTGATTTATGAGAACACTCGACTTACTGCCAATTTCTAGCGTGTTACACAATCCAAATGTGTGAAAAGACAACAATGTGTGCAACATAAAGGTTAGGGCAAGAGTAGGAGCTTGGAGTAGAAATCCTATTAAAATTACCCTTACATAAGCTAACAATGTGTGCTAATTCGTTGTATTGATTGGTTCAGAGAAAAATTACTTCAGCTATGGTTGTTTTAACCCAAATGAGTGAGGTTAAAATACTTCCTGTTCACCCTTACATTTGTGTAATACAGAATATATGTTTAAAGGTAGACCGCCTTTCAGTTTTTTCAAGTGTAGGTCATAAAAAGAATTTTCCCTGACACCTAATTATTTTTGTTTAGTGAACTGAAAGCTACTAAATTCAAATCACTGACTTCCAATTTTATTAGGTTTTTAAAAAAAAATAGAACAATTAATGAATTTAAGGCCATGTGGCCCTAAATTTTCCATTATTTTTTCCTGCTTCACCATGACCCAATTCAAGATACTACATCATGCATCATGTGGTGGGCTTTCCCTGACTACAGTAATGGAAAGCGAGAAGAAAAGACGTTGTTATATACGAAGGAAAGGAAACGCAGGACCAAACTAATAAATATCGGCGGTCAGCGAGCACCTCGGTGTGATCAGCTGTTCGTTTAGCGACAGAATGATAGAACTGTCAGTGCATGGTAAAGGTAAACCTGTAGATGGCAGTAATGCAACACTGTGGATGCCAGCTGCTGTAAAATCCAAAAGAAGGTAAGCCTGCGCATGCGCACACGGACTTCCTCTGTCTGCTTGACTGTGCGAAGCAAGCGATTTCATGCACTTCATTTGCTTTAATCCCCTCAAATTAAATAACTTCCCAGTCACAGAATGGCTGTTTAAAAAAAAAAAAAGATATTGCAGAAATAAACATATCACAATGACAAAATTTCAGAGGAAACTAAATTTCATAGATTTCATGAAATCGAAAGGCCGTCTGGCTTTAAAAAATGTTTCAATTTTCGTCAGCCCAATCCCAGCGTGTGCTAGCATTAGTGTTGTTCATATGTGTTGTATTTATTGATTAGGTTGTAGATGTCCAAAAATGGACAAAGTTTCAACACACACAGGTATGAAGAAATAGTTTAGCGGACATATTAGTTTTGCTAATGAATAAACATAACCAGCAGTTAGTCATGCAAACAATCCATGCTAACTGATGGTTGTTAGCCATTATTAATGCTAAGATTTTCAGTTAAATTATGTCCATAAAACAAAATGAGACCTGAAGTTCGATGAAAATATCTCTCAACGACATCCTAGTCCTCCAGAAAACACATATATATGTATATTACACAACAGATACATTACACAAGTTGTCCATCCATCTATTCATTATCTGTAGCCGCTTATCCTGTGCAGGGTCGCGGGCAAGCTGGAGCCTATCCCAGCTGACTATGGGCAAGAGGCGGGGTACACCCTTGACAAGTCACCAGGTCATCGCAGGGCTGACACACATACCCCTTTTCCACCAAATCAGTTCCAGGGCTGGTTCGGGGCCAGTGCTGGTGCTGGTTCACAACTCGTTCAACTTGCGAGCCAGCTGAGAACCAGTTTGCTTTTCCATAGCTCGCGGTGCTAAGGGGAGCCACGTCATTACGTCACTGTATACGTCAGTTACGTCGTTGTATACGTCAGTTACGTCGCTACGTTTGCATAAACCTTGGCGCAAATATCGAAGCAAAAACTGCACTGAAGAAGCAGCAGCAGCAGCAACAACAATAACAATAATAATGGATGACTTCGCGTTTGTACAGCTGCTGCTTCTCATCGCTTAAAAATGGCGATCTTTCGCAGTCTTGTTATTGTTGTTGGTCTTAACAACTCCGCCCCCCTGCTGACGTAAGCGGTTCTTTCCTCTGGCCCAGCAGAGAGTTGGTGCTAGCCTGGAACCGGTTTTTCTGGCCCCAGAGCCAGTTCTTTGTCAGTGGAAACAGAAAACCCGGTTCCAAACTAAGCACTGGCCCCGAACCAGCCCTGGAACTGCTTTGGTGGAAAAGGGGCAATAGAGACACAACCATTCACACTCACATTCACACCTACGGTCAATTTAGAGCCACCAATTAGCCTAACCGCATGCTTTTGAACTGTGGAGGAAACTGAAGCACCCGGAGGAAACCTACGCAGAGAACATGCAGACTTCACACGGAAAGGCTCCCCAGCAGCCGGTGGGCTTGAACCCAGAACCTCCTTGCTGTGAGGCGACAGTGCTAACCACTACACCACCGTCCTGCCATTACACAAGTTGTGACAGCGATAATTGCAGTGCTACTTCACAGAGGTCCATTACCTGCCAGTGCTGCACGTTCCAGAAATAGAACCTCTAGGCACCCTGCTTTTTAGGTCACTGACAATGACTTCGGTATGTAATTGGCTCTAAGTGAACTCATTTTCTTAAAGTACTTGTTAAAAAAAAAGACAGTTGCAGGTTTGATGGCAGAACTGAAACAAATGAGATGTATAGATATGAACAGTACTGGTGAACTGGAAAACATTTTGAAATCTAACAATTTCATGACTTCCTGTTTTTTACCTCATGAATGTTTTGTTAATTATTGAGGATGTACCGGAGTAGCAATATTTCTATGGAAACCATAAACTCTTGTGCTGAGAAGAGACTGTGAGCACAACGTAATTACTGAGGACTCAGTGTCATGGAGAATAAGGAAGTGAGTGGATTTAATTTCACTGTGGCAGCACTGCTGACCCATGGAATAGGAAATTCATCTCCACTGTGCAGGCTACAAGGTGGCACGGTGGTGTAGTGGTTAGCACTGTCTCCTCACAGTAAGAAGGTTCGAGCCCAGCAGCCGATGAGGGCCTTTCTGTGTGGAGTTTGCATGGTCTCGCCGTGTCTGTGTGGGTTTCCTCCGGGTGCTCTGGTTTCCCCCACAGTCTAAAGACATGCAAGTTAGGCTAATTGGTGGCTCTAAATTGATCGTAGATGTGAATGGCTGTTTGTCTGTGTGTTAGCCCTGTGATAGATTGGTGACCTGTCAAGGGTGTACCCCGCCTCTTGCCCATAGTCAGCTGGGATAGGCTCCAGCTTGCCTGCGACCCTGCATAGGATAAGTTACAGATAATGGATGGATGGATATACCGTATAGGCTACAACATCCATCCATTGTCTAAACCGTTTATCCTACTGAGGATTGTGGGTGAGCTGGAGCCAATTCCAACTGACTTTGGGCAAGAAGTGGGGTACACCCTGGACAGGTCACCAATCTATCACAGGGCTAACAAACAGTCATTCACTCTCACTTTCATACCTATGGGCAATTTAGAGTAGTGAGTCGACCTTATCTGCATGTCTTTGGACTGTGGGAGGAAACCGGAGCATCCGGAGGAAATCTACACAGGCATGGAGAGAACCTGCAAGCTCCACACAGAAAGGTCCTGCCTGGTTGACTGGCATGTTCAAACCCAGAACCTGCTTGCTGTGAGGCAACAATGATAACAACTGTCCTGCTGTGCTAGACAGTATTCCTAGGCTATAAGAATAATATATAAATACAGTACTGTATAGCTTCAAGTGTCAATCTGCTTGGTCCCTTGCACTACATGCAAATAGTGCCCCCACTGGCCAGTTCTTTCAAAGATACTGTACTTAGAAACATAAAGAGACAATACATGAAAATACTTGACTTGCCTGAGAGTGGTGATGTCCATCCATTATCCTTAACCGCTTATCCTGTGCAGGGTCGTGGACAAGCTGGAGCCTATCCCAGCTGTCTATGGGCGAGAGGCAGGGTACACTCTGGACAAGTTGCCAGGTCTTCGCAGGGCTGACACATATGGCCCTTTTCCACTACCCTTTTTCAGCTCACTTCAGCTTGCTTCAGTTCACTTCAGCCCGACACGGCTCGCGTTTCGACTACCAAAAAACAGCACAACTCAGCTCGCTTCAGCCCTGCTTAGCCCCTAAAACTCGCACCGTTTTGGAGTAGGGCTGAAGCGAGCCAAACCGAGCCGAGTGAGACTGGGGGCGTGAGCAGACACTCCCCTGTGCACTGATTGGTGAGGAGGAGTGTCCTCACATGCCCACACACGCCCCGCGAGCACGCTGGGATCTGTAAACACCGCAAACCCGGAAGAAGAAGAATTACGAATTACGAGAATTTCTGAAGCCTTATGCGCCTCGCCTCATCTATACGCTCTTGCCAGTATCTGTTGGCGTTGTCGGTGACAACAAGCCACAGCACCAAGACCAGCAACACTAACGACTCCATGTCCTCCATGTTTATTGTTTACTATTCGGGTCGTGAGACTACCGCTTAAAAGCTCACTGATGTCACTGTTTGCGCTGCTTAACGACATCACGTGACGTCCACCCACTTTCGCTAACTCCACCCAATGTGTCCACCCACTTCCAGCCAGCACGGTTCAGCGCGGTTGTAGTCGAAATGCAACTCCAACAGCCCCGCTCAGCTCGACTCAGCTCGACTCAGCACGGCACGGCTCAGCCGCGTTTGTAGTGGAAAAGCAGCAAGAGAGATAAACAAACAGGATTTTTTTTTAACTTCCATGCAGGTGAGCATTAGATATGAACAAAGACCACATTCATTAACATGGATATACAGCATCCATTCATACATCTTTAGTAACCGCCTGGTCAGGGTTGGAGTGGTTTAATTTAGGTTACTGGTTTGTTTATCCATCCATCCATTCATTATCCATAACCGCTTATCCTGTGCAGGGTCGTGGGCTAGCTGGAGCCTATCCCAGCTGACTATGGGCGAGAGGCAGCTACATGCAACGGAGCGACCTGGCAGCCTGCCTTACAAAATCCTTTGCCCTGTTGCTTTTTTTGGTGTGTCTGGCTAAGTTTTGGCTGAGCTCAAGTCCCAGCTCTAATAGCTGGGTTCACCACTGAATACTGCTATATGCATAGACAGTGTTGTGTACACTGTAAAAATACACTGTATTTACAGATAGTGTTTTGAGTAAACTACATTCCATTCATGTATTGCTTGCTACAAATACACTATTCAATTTATCTTTATGTCCTAATTAAGTTACAACAGTCCGAAACATCATCTTTAAAAGAAGCAGACTATAGCTATGAACTATTTTTGCATTTTATTTTCCACTTTTTGTATGCTTTTAGAAAGAAAATAAAATCATAATTCATAACCAGGTAATTTGGGATATTAATGTTATTAAGGTTATTCAATTTCCAAAGGTTGTAGTCAAGTCACCAAACCTTGAGTCCCCAGTGTTCATGTCCAAGTCATTAAAGAAAATTTTCGAGTCGAGTCAGCGAACAAGACTCCAACCGTACCATTTGACAATGTCTGTTGCTGTCTTTATGTGAAAGCATCTCTGCTTATTGTGTTAGACTAATGTTACTGCTCGACTGCGCCATTTTAGTTAACAGGCTACAAATAAAAAGCTTGTTCATCGCTCAGCAAGCCCCGCCCACTATCAACAGGCCAAATAACATGAGAGGGTTAACACTAGCTAGTTCATCGCTCAGCAAGCCCCGCTATCAACAGAGCAATGAACATAACGTGTCACTTCCTTCTCTGGGTGGAGTCTTAGCAAATGACAGTTGAAGTTCGAGGTTGTCCCCGTTGTCTCCTCGATAGTTCTTCTACATAGCTGTGCATTTTTTCCCACTGCACGAGAAGTCTGTATAAGCAAAGCGGACAATCCTAGGGATGTTCTCTGCAGGCATTTTAGCACCATTAACGTTAGTTTGTTCCTGAACATGACGTATGAACAGGTGAATGTGCTTCTCTTGGACAAAATTAGCATAAAAATTAACCTCCTAAGGCCCAAGCTGTTCTTTTACATGCATTTTTTTATTTCTCTTTGCTATTTGGGCTTATTAGAACCTGATTAGAATAAAAACTAAGCATCATCTTTTGATAATATGTACTTTTAGAGAAAAAGTATGTCCACATATGTGGATTTTTGTTCCGAATTTCCATAAAGTGCTGTCCACGCATGTGACCGCTAAGCCCTAGGAGGTTAATGTAAATATAAATATCTCATGCCAAATTATGACATGTTAGAAAAAATAAAGAAAAAATCCAAGTCCTCGTCTCCAATTTATGAGTCCGAATGTAGTTAATGCAAGAGTCCAAGTCATCAGTGCTAGAGTCCAAGTCGAGTCACGAGTCCTTAAAATTAGGACACGAGTTGGACTCGAGTCTGAGTCCTGGACTTGAGTACTACAGTACAAGCCTGGCATACTGTGCTGTTCAGAGGTGTACAGTAACAAAGTACATTTACTTGAGTACTATACTTAAGTACACTTTTGAGTACCTGTACTTTACTTGAGTATATATATTTTTGGAAACTTATGACTTTAACTTCACTACATTTGAAAGGCAAATATCGTACTTTTTACTCCACTACATTTCTGTCAAGGTCCTCGTTACTATGAAGCAGCTTTGAAAATGGATGTTTTTTCTTTTCTTTTCTTAAACATAATTGTTTTTTTCACAGGTGACACTGAGGCAGCCTATCAGTAATCACTAGGGTCAGGTCATGTCCATAGACTGTATAAAATCAAGTTCATTTATTTTTCAACAACATTATTTGAACACCTGTGATGACCTGGCGACTTGTCCAGGGTGTACCCCGCCTTTCGCCCGTAGTCAGCTGGGATAGGCTCCAGCTTGCCTGCGACCCTGTAGAAGGATAAAGCGGCTAGAGATAATGAGATGAGATGAGATTATTTGAACACAGTTAGTTGATGGCAGAATGGAAGGAGGTGAATCTTCTGGGGAATGCATACAACCATGGCTTTACCTAAAACCCATGTTTCAGTTTTCTGAAAGGATTAAAGATACGTTTCATTTGAAATGTTTGCTTTGTTTGTCGATAACAAACCACATCACGGCCGACAAAAACTTGCCATCCAACCTGCGGAAGCATATCGAGGTATATAAACTTTTATTCCAAGAGAAAGCTTGCAATGAAGCTAGCGATCACGTTGCAAATGTAGCTATGCAGTCTGGTTAGTCAAATTACTTTCTATGGATTTGCCCGCCAAGTTGCCACAGTCTTGTCCACGGCTAACGTTAACACATAGCTAGTTAACTTGAACACTGTTAGTTCATCTCATCTCATCTCATTATCTCTAGCTGCTTTATCCTGTTCTACAGGGTCGCAGGCAAGCTGGAGCCTATCCCAGCTGACTACGGGCGAAAGGCGGGGTACACCCTGGACAAGTCGCCAGGTCATCACAGGGCTGACACATAGACACAGACAACCATTCACACTCACATTCACACCTACGGTCAATTTAGAGTCACCAGTTAACCTAACCTGCACGTCTTTGGACTGTGGGGGAAACCGGAGCACCCGGAGGAAACCCACGCGGACACCATGCAAACTCCACACAGAAAGGCCCTCGCCGGCCACGGGGCTCGAACCCAGACCTTCTTGCTGTGAGGCGACAGTGCTAACCACTACACCACCGTGCCGCCCACACTGTTAGTTAGCATGTAAAAACAGAGTTAGGCTAACATGAATAATGTTAACTTATCTGAAGTGCTTTCAGAAATATGATTCAGCATAATCTTGTCAAATAAACAGAACGTAGAAATTTTTCTTTTCTAGTAACATTAGCTACCCAATATGATTTTGAGTTTGAAAAGAGTTTGCTAGCATGTCAGGTGGAGCTTCACTGACTAGCTAGCTTAACATTAAACCACCATGATGGCACAGCATGCGTTCATTTTGTGAATTCACATTTCTGTCTTTGGTAACAGCATTAGGTTTTGTAAGCGTTGTGGCAATAATACAACCATGCGTTGACAGAAAATGTACTTTTAATACTTAAGTATTTTTAAAAGCAAGTACTTCAATACTTCGGCACGGTGGTGTAGTGGTTAGTGCTGTCGCCTCACAGCAAGAAGGTCCTGGGTTCGAGCCCCGGGGCCGGCGAGGGCCTTTCTGTGCGGAGTTTGCATGTTCTCCCCGTGTCCGTGTGGGTTTCCTCCGGGTGCTCCGGTTTCCCCCACAGTCCAAAGACATGCAGGTTAGGTTAACTGGTGACTCTAAATTGAGCGTAGGTGTGAATGTGAGTGTGAATGGTTGTCTGTGTCTATGTGTCAGCCCTGTGATGACCTGGCGACTTGTCCAGGGTGTACCCCGCCTTTCGCCCGTAGTCAGCTGGGATAGGCTCCAGCTTGCCTGCGACCCTGTAGAAGGATAAAGCGGCTAGAGATAATGAGATGAGATGAGACTTCAATACTTTAACTTAAGTAAAAATTTGACTGGACAACTTTCACTTGTATTGGAATAACATTTGACCAGTGGGATCTGTACTTTGACTTAAGTAATGAAGTTGGGTACTTTGTCCACCTCTGGTGCTGTTTACCTTCACAATTTGCTTTTATTATGAACACTGAACTAAGAGCCATTCTTTGATAGATAAAGTAAATCAAGGAACAGCTTGAAATGTCTGCAGGATAGTAAATAACTGACTATACTGAATAACCCTTTGCAGCTCTATAGCAGTGTCTGTATGTCTGTAATTGAAAATCATTCACACAACTGTACAGTTTAACCTTGAAACTGCCTCGCTTTTAAACTAATCGAAGACATGACAATGGAAAATAACAATAGTATAGATGTTGACAGATACAAAGAGAAAAAAAACTACAGTTCATTTTTTTTCAGTTTGTCTTCTTTATGATGGACTCTTTCAGCCTTGCATTTGTTTCTTCCACTCTATAAAGAAAAGAAATCCTTAGAATTAAGTAATCTGTCCATATATTTAAGCATCAATTTATAGCAGTTTTTCTGTTTTGTTGCAACTGCAATTGTTGCATCTGTAATTCCTGTAAGTGGGCTGCAATTATTGGAAGCCAGAACGTGTTTCAGTACAAACGATGGTCCTTTTGGACACTGATCATCAGAGTTCACCACAATATGGATCTTGCAGACCACCGTGCTGTCACTGTAACTGTGGATCAGATTAATCACTGATGGATGACTTATTCAGAACTCAATTAAAGACAAATGATTGGGGAAGAAGGACACTGGGAAACTGAAAGGGTGATTGATTTGCTTGAAGTAGAAGGGGGGGGGGGTATGTACTTCTGAGCAGTCCCGTCCCTCCAGGATCAACCAGGGGTTTGAGACACTTCCATTCATTTCTCGACAGTATTGTGATTTCAGTTCAAGTTGAAGAACTGAGAAACTCACCATGTGATTTTGTGCAAACTGAAGAAATAATAAAACCCTTTAATTTTTTTTAGAAATAATGTGATACAATATTCTTTGATAATTGATTTTATTCACTCTTTGCTGCTGTACAACATTCAGTACATCGTAGAGCAGTGGCGTCCGTGAAGCATAACCGACAGGGGGGGACTGTGATTTGTCATCGGAATGAAATCCCAAAGGATGCACACACAAAAAAAGTTGCACGAGTGGCAGATTTTTACTTTCATAGTTCATAGTGGAGAGGGTGAGCAGCACCAAGTTTCTGGGTGTGCACATCTCTGAAGACCTGTCCTGGAACAACAACACCGCATCACTGGCCAGAAAAGCCCAACAGCGTCTGTACTTCCTCCGCAAACTGAGGAGAGCAAGAGCCCCGGCCCCCATCATGCACACATTCTACAGAGGCACCATCGAGAACATCCTGACCAGCTGCATCACCGTGTGGTACAGCGCCTGCACCGTGTCCTGCTGCAAGACTCTGCAGCGCATCGTGAGAGCAGCTGAGAGGATCATTGGTGTCTCTCTCCCTTCTCTTATGGATATCTATAACTCCCGCCTCACCCGCAAAGCCATCAGGATTGCAGGTGACCCCACCCACCCATCTCACAGCCTCTTCAGCCTGCTGCCGTCGGGGAGGAGACTGCGGAGTCTCCGGGCCAAAACCAGCAGGCTCAAGGACAGTTTCTTTCACCAGGCGGTCAGGAGGCTCAACTCCCTCCCTGTTCTGCCCCTCCTCCCCCCTCTGCCCCCTGCCACAGATTCTGCTCGCACACCCCCCTTCAGCATCTGACATGTCATCCTCGCAGTCCCCCCCCCAACACACACACACACACATACATACATCTCATCGTACATTAACACACTGAACTCAGGGACCGCACATCTCACTTTACCTCGCCCATTTGCACTATTCCGCACTACCTCACCTTAACAGCTGCTAGTTTGTTTATACTGCTTATTTCATGTTTCATGTTTACCTGCGGGCGGCACGGTGGTGTAGTGGTTAGCGCTGTCGCCTCACAGCAAGAAGGTCCTGGGTTCGAGCCCCGGGGCCGGCGGGGGCCTTTCTGTGTGGAGTTTGCATGTTCTCCCCATGTCCGCGTGGGTTTCCTCCGGGTGCTCCGGTTTCCCCCACAGTCCAAAGACATGCAGGTTAGGTTAACTGGTGACTCTAAATTGACCGTAGGTGTGAATGTGGGTGTGAATGGTTGTCTGTGTCTATGTGTCAGCCCTGTGATGACCTGGCGACTTGTCCAGGGTGTACCCCGCCTTTCGCCCGTAGTCAGCTGGGATAGGCTCCAGCTTGCCTGCGACCCTGTAGAAGGATAAAGCGGCTAGAGATAATGAGATGAGATGAGATGTTTACCTGCTATACCTCAAGTGCCCTTGACTGTTTGGTTATTTGTACCAATTTATATGTGTGTGTGTGTGTGTTTAGTCTAGTTAATATCTAGTGTGTTTATACTGTTTATATTGTCTGAGTGTTTAGTCTGTCTTGTTCTTATCTAGTGTTTATACTGTTTATTTATTCTGTTTATATTGTTTGAGTGTTTAGTCTATCACTACGTTCAGGCTACGTTTACATTAGACCGTATCTGTCTCGTTTTCTTCGCGGATGCACTGTCCGTTTACATTAAACCGCCTGGAAACGCCGGGAAACGGGAATCCGCCAGCGTCCACGTATTCAATCCAGATCATGTCAGCTCCGGTGCTGTGTAAACATTCAGAATACGTGGATACGCTGTGCTGAGCTCTAGCTGGCGTCTCATTGGACAACGTCACTGTGACATCCACCTTCCTGATTCGCTGGCGTTGGTCATGTGACGCGACTGCTGAAAAACGGCGCGGACTTCCGCCTTGTATCACCTTTCATTAAAGAGTATAAAAGTATGAAAATACTGCAAATACTGATGCAAATACTGCCCATTGTGTAGTTATGATTGTCTTTAGGCTTGCCATCCTTCCACTTGCAAGTGTTGAGTGATATGCGCTGGGATCACACACACAGCGGCTCAGTCCCGAATCACAGCTTGTTCACTTCACTCGCGTGCTCTGTGAGCTGCGCAAGGCCGGAGTGCGCACCCTCCAGAGGGCACTCGCTGTTCAGGGCGGAGTGATTTGGAGCGCAGGATGCCTGCGGAGCCGAGCGTATCCGTGTATTGGTATGGCTGTGTGCACGCAAATCGTGTATTGGTGTTGCTGTGTGCACACTAATCGTTTTAAAAACGTTAATCTGATGATCCGCTGATACGGTCTAATGTAAACATGGGCTCAGACTACAACCTGAAACGACCCATATCCGATTTGTTGTGAAATCCGATTTCTTTGTTAGGCCGTTCACATTACCAATTCTATGAGACTTGTATGCGATCTCCAATATGAACGGAAAACGACCCAAAAGTGTCCCGCATGCGCAAATTGACACGTAATAAGCACATCTACGTAATACGTAAACAAAAAAAAGCGCACTCTTCATGTTTAATGATTTCTTTTTTTTTTGTTTAATTATCTGGTTAGTGTTAAAGTGTGAGGTCTCGTGTGTGTTTTTGTTTCTGAACTGAAATGAAAACGTGTAGCCTGGTAACGAGGGTTGACTCCTAAATGTCTCTCTAATTTCTATATAAGTGCACTACATGTTACTAGGAAGTAATGGATTTTTAAACTCTATATAGTGCACTCGAGCTTCAGTAGGCAGTCATTTGGGATACGGCCGCTATATTACCAAACTCTTAATTCAGGCTTAATAATTTGCACATATTTATTTCGTCATATTAATAAACTTTTTTTCTACATTTTTATAAATATTTATTTAGATTGTTTGTTTAGATTGGCTCAAGGTGCAGAAACACCAGTGCAGTTTGCTATGGAGATGAGGCAAGACCTTGTGATGTGGTTTTTGTGGCGGAACTCACACAATAATCTGATTAATGTGGGCAGCAGACTAATGAGACCGAAGGTGTCAAATTACTGGAAATTTCCAGAACAATCTTATAATCTTGTAATACAGGATGGTTTAAGTTATAAATCAGTTATAGAAACTGTTTTATTTAATCAGGCTAACAGATCAACATCCAGGTCCCTACCAAATCCACCATTAGCTTAACCAATTCTATAAAAGTCTATTTAAATTCTGAAAACTGTACAAATGTTGTTGTTTTCCACCAAAGAGGCGGGATTAGCCAACGCAGAATAATGACGTTTGTCTCTTGTTGATGACGTGTAGGTCGCATGAATGCGACCTGTCCGGTCAGACTGCAGTCGCATGTGAAAATAACGGATATGCATCGGATTTAGGACCACATATCCAAGCGGCCTGGGTCGCATGTGAAAAAATCGGATCTGTGTCATTCAGATTGTCAATAACAAATCGGATACAGGTGCATATGGGCAAAAAAATCGGATATGGGTCTTTTCAGGGTGCAGTCTGAACGTAGTCCATGTCTAGTTCCTATCTAGAGTGTTTATACTGTTTATATTGTTTTTTTTTTCAATTATTCTATTCTATTTTTATTTATTGCATTGCCTGTTTGCAGCGTGGGTCAGAGAGGACTGATATTTCATCTGTGCTGTATGTCGAGCATGTATAGCATATTTGACAATAAAGTTGACTTGACTTGATAGTTAATATTCGCTAAGGGATGAAGAGTTCATAGGACAAGGATAACATTCATTTACAAACAGGAGGTGCACAAATTTTTTGTGTGTCTCTCTCAGCTGTGTTTTCCTCAATAGCCTGTGCTAAATAGTACCATATTTCTGTACAAACTAAGCTGAAATTCACAAAATAAATATTTTTTAAATTATTTTTTAAAATAATTTTAAAACATTGAATTGTATGTTGGGTGGCATGGTAGTGTAGTGATTAACACTGTCACCTCCTGGCAAGAAGGTCCTGGGTTCAAGCTCAGTGACTGACAGGGGCCTTTCTGTGTGGAGTTTGCATCTTGTCTGCGTGGGTTTCCTCCGGGTGCTCCGGTTTCCCCCACAGTCCAAAGACATGCAGGTTAGGTTAATTGGTGACTCTAAATTGACCGTAGGTGTGAATGTGAGTGTGAATGGTTATTTGACTCTATGTGTCAACCCTGTGATGATCTGGCGACTTGTCCAGGGTGTACCCCGCCTCTCACCCATAGTCAGCTGGGATAGGCTCCAGCTTGCCCGCAACCCTGCACAGGATAAGTGGTTGCAGAGAATGGATGAATGGATGAATTGTATGTTCCTTCTGCGTGTTTTCTGGTGATCGTTCTAGAACTTAGAAAACCCCAAAATTAAAGTGAATCCATAAAAATATTATTAGGTGGCAGTTCCCTTATTTGGTAAAGACGCCATTGTAGCTCCTTAGTTCATTCAGTCACACTAAAAAAGAAAGGTTGCCATAAAGTTTCACAGAGCATTTGATTGAGACAAATTATGAAAGTAAGTGATGCAGCTGAGGTTGAAGTTGAAATCCAAGAGTTGTATAAGCTTATGAATGGCAAATTTCGATTTGTTAATATAATTTTCAGTTTTTGCAGGGGCATGGTGGTAAGATTTACATTTAAAAAATAAACATCCATCCATTATCTGTAGCCGCTTATCCTGCACAGGGTCGCAGGCAAGCTGGAGCCTATCCCAGCTGACTACGGGCGAAAGGCGGGGTACACCCTGGACAAGTCGCCAGGTCATCACAGGGCTGACACATAGACACAGACAACCATTCACACTCACATTCACACCTACGGTCAATTTAGAGTCACCAGTTAACCTAACCTGCATGTCTTTGGACTGTGGGGGAAACCGGAGCACCCGGAGGAAACCCACACAGACACTGGGAGAACATGCAAACGTCACACAGAAAGGCTCCTGTCGGCCACTGGGCTTGAACCCAGAACCTTCTTGCTGTGAGGCTACAGTGCTAACCACTACACCACTGTGCCACCAAGTGGTGATGTTTATGTAATTTGGCTCTTATTAAAAATCCAGCTCCAGATTCATAGATCAATGCAGCACACAAAATTTCAGCTCAGCTGGACTTTTGGTTCCTGAGAAACAGCTAATTGAACTTCCAACCCCTATGGGTATGAATAGCGCTCAGCTTTTTGCGTCTGCACTGCAGGGACTGAGGACGATTATGGCCCGTGCGAGCGGAGCACCATACCTAAGAAAAAATGGTAAACCCATCGAGTCGATTTTTTTGTGGTGTGTACATGTACGTGTACCACCACTCATACACACCGCCTAGTGGCCAGTGTTAGTAATTACCAGTCATACACACCGCCTAGTGGCCAGTGTTAGTAATTACCAGTCATACACACCGCCTAGTGGTCAGTGTTAGTAATTACCAGTCATACACACCGCCTAGTGGCCAGTGTTAGTACTTACCAGTCATACACACCGCCTAGGTCAGCACTGTCGCCTCACAGCAAGAAGGTCCGGGTTCGAGCCCCGTGGCCGGCGAGGGCCTTTCTGTGTGGAGTTTGCATGTTCTTCCCGTGTCTGCGTGGGTTTCCTCCGGGTGCTCCGGTTTCCCCCATAGTCCAAAGACATGCAGGTTAGGTTAACTGGTGACTCTAAATTGACCGTAGGTGTGAATGTGAGTGTGAATGGTTGTCTGTGTCTATGTGTCAGCCCTGTGATGACCTGGCAACTTGTCCAGGGTGTACCCCGCCTTTCGCCCGTAGTCAGCTGGGATAGGCTCCAGCTTGCCTGTGACCCTGTAGAACAGGATAAAGCGGCTAGAGATAATGAGATGAGATGAGATGAGATAATGAGATGAGATGAGACACACCGCCTAGTGGCCAGTGTTAGTAATTACCAGTCATACACACCGCCTAGTGGCCAGTGCTAGCCAGTAAAGAAATAAAATAAAAGAGACTGGCTATGATATAAGAAAATTCTACAACCCAGAAACAGATGGGAGCTCTGCTTTTAGGCAGTGCCTAAATCTATATATTAGTTCTTTAAATGCTGTTTTGAGGGACTTTATACCTCCTACTTCAGGGTAGGTACTCTCCCAGCACATGAGGAACCATGAGTGACATATATGTATGGTGATTGGTCCAGATGTAAGTGTATGTTGATTGGTTCATATTTGACCAATGTGGCACCAGCAGCCACCATTGCCAACTGCATATCTTTGGACTGTGGGGGAAACCGGAGCACCCGGAGGAAACCCATGCAGACATGGGGAGAACATGCAAACTCCACACAGGAAGGCCCCCGTTGGCCGTTGGGCTCAAACCCAGAACCTTCTTGCTGTGAGGCTACAGTGCTAACCACTACACCACCGTGCTGCCAACAAACAAAAACCTTCCACTCTAGATGACACCCACTTACGTTTTAAATCTAAATGCAGATCAGGATACAAATAGTTGGAGCACAAGCCACCATTATCAAAGTTATTATTCTTAAAATAATTACTGAATCTTTTTAGCTTTTTTTTTTAACTATTTGATTCATCACTTGAATTGAAGGGCTTTAACCCAAATCTCAAAAACTTGAATGAATGAATGAATGAATGAATGTAGGACTATAAATAATGTCTACTTGGATCTAATGTATTCTGGCAGTAGAAATTCAGGAATAAAAAGCTCTAATGAATAGATAAAATATTATTGTATACATTTAAATAACGTTCAGGAAACAAATTTCTTCTGAAGGGGTCAGTGGAATTTAATTTACATTTAAAGGCTTCTCTAGATTTAAAAAAAAAAAAAAAGACATTTGAGAATGCCTGCTATATCCAAATAACGTATTCAGAGTAAACATGGAAATTGAGACTTCATGACACGAGCCAACACCTTGATCAAATGTATTAATATTCCATGTAGGTACAGACTGTGTGTGTGTGTCTGCAGATTTGGAAATATTTCCTGAATATCTGTCAGTAGCAACTGGTTCATCCTCGAAAGCAGAACATGTGCAATAATGCTACACAGTCAGAATGTATGTGCATAAATATTGGCATTTGTGGAAAACTCATTCATATAACATGGCTCACTGAATTGGAATTATGCCTTGCAGGGCTGGAAGCTATTACAGGTTTAATGTGGCGATCAGGTCTGAGTGCAACACTGGAGAGAGCGGGCTGACTGAATTGGAGACATTTATCTTTTTTTTTTCTATTGGGCAGCAATTGAGGAGGGGAAAAAGGTTGCTGATTATGAGGAAAAGCTTTATTGAACAAATCTATTTCAGTCAGACGTCAAACACCTGCTGCACATTCTCAGAGATAGAGAAAACGAATGCCAAGTACTTGTGTTGACCAGATCTGTTGGCTTGGGACAGGTTTTTGGAGGACAAACCTCATATTGCCTCAGCTCATCTGCCTCAGTCATTTAAACTCATTGCATTTTATACCTATGGATGATTTAATTATCACAGAGCAAATTTATAGCAACTACAGACCTCTTTTATCATAAACATTTGTTATAGGATCCATTTTCCACAGCAGCAGTCTTTCTTCTGTCTTTTCTGATCATTTCTCAGGATGTGACAAGAAAGTGAGCCCTGAAACAGGATGCCTGTTTGAGCGCCGTCAATGGAAACAATGACTGAGATGGACCAAATGAGCTCGAGCTTTTGTTGTTGTTTTTTTTAACTCTTCTAGAATGTTCCTTTCTGATTCCAACCAAATCATCCATTCTTCATCATGCAGTCATGTGTATATGCTTCATGTTGATATGCATGGAAGAGTAATATTTCCAATATATGCATATGAAACATTTATATTTTTTGCAATATTTTATTTTTGTATACAGGCTATATAGCCTGTACACAAACCATGATACTACCACCACCATGTTTCACAGATGGGATAAGGTTCTTATGCTGGAATGCAGTGTTTTCCTTTCTCCAAACATAACGCTTCTCATTTAAACCAAAAAGTTCTATTTTGGTCTCATCTGTCCACAAAACATTATTCCAGTAGCCTTCTGGCTTGTCCACGGGATCTTTAGCAAACTGCAGACGAGCAGCAATGTTCTTTTTGGAGGGCAGTGGCTTTCTCCTTGCAATCCTGCCATGCACACCATTGTTGTTCAGTGTTCTCCTGATGGTAGACTCATGAACATTAACATTAGCCAATGTGAGAGAGGCCTTCAGTTGCTTAGAAATTACCCTGGGCTCCTTTGTGACCTCGCCGACTATTACACGCCTTGCTCTTGGAGTGATCTTTGTTGGTCGACCACTCTTGGGGAGGGTAACAATGGTCATGAATTTCCTCAATTTGTACACAATCCAAACTCTTTAGGGATGGTTTTGTAACCTTTTCCAGCCTGATGAGCATCAGCAACACTTTTTCTGAGGTCCTCAGAAATCTCCTTTGTTCGTGCCATGATACACTTCCACAAACATGTGTTGTGAAGATCAGACTTTGAGAGATCCCTGTTCTTTAAGTAAAACAGGGTGCCCACTCACACCAGATTGTCATCCCATTGACTGAAAACACACCTGACTCTAATTTCACCTTCAAATTAACTGCTAATCCTAGAGGTTCGCATAGTTTTGCCATTCACAGATACGGTATGTCATATTGGATCATTTTCCTCAATAAATAAATGACCAAGTATAATATTTTTGTCTCATTTGTTTAACTGGGTTCTCTTTATCTACTTTTAGGACTTGTGTGAAAATTTGATGTTGTTTTAGGTCATATTTATGCAGAAATACAGAAAATTTGTAAACGCTTCACAAACTTTCAAGCACCACTGTATGTGTGAGATATATATACTGTGTATAAACTGTGTGTATATGTATTAGTAATTGTAATAGCAGTAATAGTATTGATGTGTAAAATGTGATTTGTATGCTTGTATTTTCTGTATTTTTATATATTTTTTTTATATTTAGATATTTTTTAATGCTGTCAATATGCTGAAAATACTGTGCAACATCATTGAAACTGTGACTTATGTTATTCTGGTGTATTTTTAAGTAGGTACGCACACTGCTGTTTCTCTACAGCACAAATGATTTTGGTAGCTAATCTGGATTTCAGTTTGCATTTTTGTCAGGGAAAAAAAACATACTTTTCATCTTTTTTTCATTAGTTATTGTTAGTTTTAGTTTATGTTGAGTTAGTTAACAATTTCGTCAGCTAACACAGCACTGTACGATTATTGAGCTGCAAGAAAAATAATAAAAGTAAATAAACATGCTTGACTGTGGTGATTTATGCTAGTTGCAGTTAGTTATTATATTAGCTTAACAGGCCACTAAAAAAAAGCAGAATTAAAACAGCAGAGATAAAACTGTCTGTCTAAAAAACCAGACAGTTTATCGTTTAAAGAAAAAAAAACCTATCCCCAGTGTATAGTTATAAATTCTCTCTCATCAGTGCAACAACAGCTTAGCAGCTTCCAGACCTGAGGGGGGGAAAGGGCAGACTGTAACTCTGTCAAACACGTTTCAGAAATTATGAAATGATGTTACTGCTTGATGTTTTAAAATATTAGAGTGTTCAAAATGTTTCAGATGTTTAGCAATGTTTATTAGTCATATTCTTTATTTGCTTTTTGTTAACTAGCAAGTCAGATGCTAGTTAGTGGGCTGGAGGCTAGCTAACAGGTCATGCTGCTACAACATTTTAGCTGTATTAAGTTGACAAAAAAAAAGCCCCATATATAACAACAAATTAACAACAATGGTGCAGTAGCACTTTAGAAACCAAAGTAATGGTATAATGCTTCGGAGTATGGCTTATGAAGGATAGTGCTAGCATTAGCTAGCATATTCAGAATGCTAACATTGCATTTACAGTGGATATAAAGTGTACGCACCCCGTTAAAATGACTGGTTTTTCTGATGAAAAAAAAATGAGACAATGATAAATAATTTCAAAACTTTTGCCACCTTTAATGTGACCTACCGTATAACCTGTACAATTCAACTGAAAAACAAACAAATATGTTAGGGGAAAAAACATTAAAAATAAAAAGCGTAATACATCAACTCTCCCAAAAGCATGTGGGAAAATGTGTTATGGTCGGATGAAACCAAGGTTGAACTTTTTGGCCACAATTCCAAAAGGTATGTTTGGCGCAAAAACAACACTGCGCATCACCAAAAGAACCCCATACCCACGGTGAAGCATGGTGGTGGTGGTGGCGGCATCATGCTTTGGGGTTGCTTTTCTTCAGCTGGAACAGGGGCTTTAGTCAAGGTGGAGTGAATTATGAACAGTTCTAAATACCAGTCGATTTTGACCCAAAACCTTCAGGTGTCTGCTAGAAAGATGAAGATGAAGAGGAATTTCATCTTTCAGCATGACAATGACCCTATAAAAGTTTTGGAACGGCCCAGCCAGAGCCCAGACCTAAACCCAATTGAAAATCTTTGGGGTGACCTGAAGAGGGCTGTGCATAAGAGACGCCCTCGCAATCTGACAGATTTGGAGCGCTTTTGCAAGGAAGAGTGGGCAAATATTGCCAAGTCTAGATGTGGCAGGCTGATAGACTCCGACCCAAAAAGACTGAATGCTGTAATTAAATCAAAAGGTACTTCAACAAAGTATTAGTTTAAGGGTGTGCACACTTATGCAACCAGCTTATTGCACTTTAAAAAAAAAAAAATGTTTTCCCCCTAACAGATTTGTTTGTTTTTCAATTGAATTGTACAGGTCACATTAAAGGTGGGAAAAGTTTTTTTGAAATTATTTATCATGGTCTCTGTTTTTTCTGATGTAAAAAAAATTATCATTTTAATGGGGTGTGTACACTTTTTTTTTTATATCCACTGTATAACTGAAATAAAACTCCTGGCCTTTTGTGGCTCTGACAAAATGATTTCTGTATTTCTAGAATTCAAATTTTTATTTGTTTGTTTGTTTGTTTATTTTAACCTTTGGACTCCTTTGTGTTGCATGTGGATATATTTTCAGTTATTTTTTCCATGCCTATTAATTGGCTTTAGGACTCTATTCTCCTAATCTAAACGCTTGTAGTTATTGATAAACCACTGTTAAGTTGCCGATATAGGCTCAGCACAGAGCCCTCGGCAAGATCAGCTCCATTCCTCGGTTTCCTCAGCACTGTGGCTTTCACAGTGCCGTCTCTGTGTCTTTTTCCAGCCGGCTGTATAGGCCCCTGTGTCTCACAGCTTCAGGCTCCGTCCTGAAGAGCGATGGCTCTCCACGTCATCGATCTCTGCTTGTTAGTGCCATTCATCAGATAAAATCCTGACAGATGAATTGTCTTTTGTGAAACGGAATCTATCCCTGATCAATATGTCAGTAGCGTACCTCCTCGGCTATCCGTCATGGAGAAATGGAGAGAAAATCGACAGCACTTGACTTGATGGCACGTGATTTTGCTCATTTTCTTCAAATAGCACATGAATCTTGAGATAACATATGCTTTCCAGGAACGTTCACCATGATTGGATGTGTGGCACACTTAATTAAGGTAATGTATTCAATATGAAAATGTCAGTAAAGTGAAGGAATAAGCACAAATTATTTGTTCATTTTCGTTTATGAGTACCTGTGACTCTGGATAAGATAGATATGCACTAGATATAAATATACGGCAGTGCCATTCTTTAGTAAATATTCCTCTGTCCCCTGCTGTCTTATGTCAGCTCATATGGACAGCTATATTTAGAGTTCCTGCCATCAGGTGCTGCGATGAGAGCGGTAACTCAACGGCCCAGATGAAGTTCCAATAGTCAGCACGTCTCAAATAACACACAGGCAACTGCGACGCTGGAGTCGGTCCTCACTCTTTGGTTTATTGGGGAGAAAAAAAACTTGTGGAGAATCAAAATGTAAAAATGATTTCTTCCTTTTTATTTTGACTACTTAGGCAGCATTAATTCTATCCCATAATTTCAACATAGACTAGACCTTAAAACCTACAGGACCTGTCTGTTTCTTATCTTTTCTCTCTGTTCACTGTACTTACTGAATAATTCATAGTAGTTCCTGAATAATATGCTTTCATATGAATAACAGAAGAGATAGGAGTTTATGGGATTAATGATTCATTAGTTAGATAGATTGTCTAGCTAATTTTATAATTATTACCTTCTACCATATTCCATTGCCATAGGCAGAATAAAAATAATCATGAAATTGTGATAAGATTTTTTTCTGTACTCTACTTTCAGAAATGTATGACTAAATGAAACAGTGCCTGTTTTTCTTTTCTTCATTCTATCCCTTTCTTACACACCCTGACCCACAATGTGATACTTATTGTTGAGCTAAACCTTTTGCTAATGGTAATAGTGGGAATGGTTAGCTAGAGTAACTGGAGTCGAGCCCTGGAGCTGGTGGATTAGGCCACCTCTGTCTTTAATTAGAGCTTTAAAGCCGCCTGATCTGACTCCTCTTTCAGCTCGACGAGGAGCTCTGCCACTTCAATCACCGGACATTCAACTCTGCCTGAAACACTTTGGGAGGGAATAACCCCGAGCTTTGCTTCACGTTTTCCATTAAAGAGATCTCGATTTCAGTTTGATGGAGTGATAAGAGCAGCAGCTTTATGCCTAATACTACAACCACACCAAATGAATGCATTCACATGCACTGAAAAAAGTGATCAAATGAACGTTTGAATTCATTTAAACATGTATAAAAAATATTGTGTATTTACATTGCAAAAAAGCATCATTTTGTTGATTTTACTAATGTGGAAATGTGCATAATTGAATCAAGTAAATTTAATGTATAGTTTAGTTTGAAATATCCGGCAAAACCATCTCCGGATTCTGGGGTATTTTGTACAGTGCTTGCTCTCCTGTGTGGAAAAAAAACTACCGATCTTCTGTTTTATTTAAGATCTAGACACGCTAACTGTTTACATATACACTTTTGGGTGGCACGATGGTGTAGTGGTTAGCGCTGTCACCTCACAGCAAGAAGGTTCTGGGTTTGAGCCCAGTGGCCAATGTGGACCTTTCTGTCTGGAGTTTGCATGTTCTTTCCGTGTCTGTGTGGGTTTCCTCTGGGTGCTCCGGTTTCCCCTACAGTTCAAAGACATGCAGGTTAGGCTAATTGGTGATTCTTTAAATTGACCGTAGGTGTGAATGTGAATGGCCCTTTTCCACTACCCTTTTTCAGCTCACTTCAGCTCGCTTCAGCTCACTTCAGCCCGACACGGCTCGCGTTTCGACTACCAAAGAACAGCACGACTCAGCTCGCTTCAGCCCTGCTTAGCCCCTAAAACTCGCACCGTTTTGAAGTGGGGCTGAAGCGAGCCAAAGCGAGCCGAGTGAGACTGGGGGCGTGAGCAGACACTCCCCTGTGCACTGATTGGTGAGGAGGAGTGTCCTCACATGCCCACACACGCCCCACGAGCACGCTGGGATCTGTAAACACTGTAAACCCGGAAGAAGAATAATTACGAATTACGAGAATTTCTGAAGCCTTATGCGCCTTGCCTCATCTATACGCTCTTGCCAGTGTCTGTTGGCGTTGTCGGTGACAACAAGCCACAGCACCAAGACCAGCAACACTAACGACTCCATGTCCTCCATGTTTATTGTTTACTATCCGGGTCGTGAGACTACCGCTTAAAAGATCACTGATGTCACTGTTTGCGCTGCTTAACGACATCACGTGATGTCCACCCACTTTCGCTAACTCCACCCAATGTGTCCACCCACTTCCAGCCA
Organism: Neoarius graeffei; assembly: GCF_027579695.1. Lineage (NCBI taxonomy): Eukaryota > Metazoa > Chordata > Actinopteri > Siluriformes > Ariidae > Neoarius > Neoarius graeffei. Next base: position 70,002,460 of record NC_083581.1, on the reverse strand, counting down.
GCACGGTTCAGCACGGTTGTAGTCGAAATGCAACTCCAACAGCCCTGCTCAGCTCGACTCAGCACGGCACGGCTCAGCCCGACTCAGTCGCGTTTGTAGTGGAAAAGCGGCATATGTGTCACCTGATGACCTGTTGACTTGTCCAGGGTGTACCCCGCCTCTTGCCCATAGTCAGCTGGGATAGGCTCCAGCTTGCCCGTGACCCTGCACAGGATAAGTGGCTACGGACAATGGATGGATATACACTTTTGTACTGATTACTCCATGTAACATCTTTCTCTTCGAATAGAATGTGTGCTTGTATAAAGCCCAGTTTCTACCTTAGAAAAATTGTCAATAGACTATATTGAAAATGTACTACTGGGAAAAGTTTCGAAAATAATGAAAAGCAATTTCTTTTGGATGGATTTTTCAAATATTCTAAAATCCTGTTCTACATCAGCAGTAGCTGTTGGTATGGGCAATAATAATGGTATGGACAATCATATCTTGTTGACACTGGAAAGCTCCATTGTCTTTATTAGCAATGAGCTTATTAGCTTTAGGTGCCTCCATGAATGTGAGTGGAATTAGTGGAGAGGGTCCTGTAGATTCATGGCAGCGCTCCTTCCATCTCTATGGTCAATATGGGAGCTGTGATCGAAACATAGGGAATAAATGGGAAAAAAAGACCCTAACGTTTGATCCTTTTATCCTTTAGAACCCCTTAACAGAGGTGGACAGTACCGAAGTACATTTACTTGAGTACTGTACTTAAGTACACTTTTTGAGTATTTGTACTTTATCTGAGGTTTTTTTTTTTGGAAACTCATGACTTTAACTTCACTACATTTGAAAGGCAAATAACGTACTTTTCACTCCACTACATTCCTGTCAAGGTCCTCGTTACTCGTTACTATGAAGCAGATTTGAAAGTGGATGTTTTTTTCTTTTCTTTTCTAAAATGTGATTGCTTTTTTTCACAGGTGACACTGAGACAGTCGATCAGTAATCACTAGGGTCACGCCACATCTATAGACTGTATAAAATCAAGCTCAATTATTTCTCAACAGTATTATTTAAACAAAATCAGTTGATGGCAGAATGGAAGGAGGCGGTTCTTCTGGGGAATGCATGCACCCATGGCTATACCTAGAACCCATGTTTCAGTTTTCTGAAAGGATTAAAGATTTGTTTTGTTTTAAATGTTTGCTTTGTTTGCCGAAAATGTACCACATCACGGCCTACAAAAACTCATCGTCCAACCTGCGGGAGCATATTGAGCAACGTAAATGTTCTATTCCAAGAGAAAGTGCGCAATGAAGTGGTCTGTGCTTTTAGAGCTAGCGATAATGTTGCAAACGTAGCTATACAGTCTGGTTAGTCAAATGACTTTCTATGGATTTTCCCACCAAGTTGCTGTAGCCTTATCCACGGCTAACGTTTACACATAGCTAGTTAACTTGGACACTGTTAGTTAGCATGTAAACACGGAGTTACGCTAAAATGAATAACTTATCTGAAGTCCTTTCAGAAATATGTTTTAGCATAATCTTGCCAAGTAAACAGAATGTCGAAATCTTTCTTTTTCTAGTAGTGTTAGCTACCCAAAATGATTTTGAGTTTGAAAAGAGTTTGCTAGCATGTCAGGTGGAGCTTCACTGACTAGCTAGCTTAACGTTAAACCACCATGATGCACAGCGTGCGTTTATTTTGTGAATTCACATTTCTGTCTTTGGTAACAGCATTAGGTTTTGTAAGCGTTGTGGCAATAATACAATGATGCGTTGACAGAAAATGTACTTTTAATACATAAGTATTTTTAAAAGCAAGTACTTCAGTATTTTAACTTAAGTAAAAATTTGACTGGACAACTTTCACTTGTATCAGAGTAACATTTGACCAGTGAGACTGTACTTTGACTTCAGTAATGAAGTTGGGTACTTTGTCCACCTCTGTCCCATAACCTATAGTTCTGTACATTAGTAATTACAAATCATCCTCTTTCTGTGGTGTGCGGCTCCGAGTTGCTGCACAATGGTTCAATTTTCAGCTATTCAAGATGAAATTGGAATAATAAACAGCTGAAACACCTAGTAATAATCTGGCTGACCCTTCTCTCCCCTTGCCCCTCAGAACAGCCCCAATGGCCAGGGCAACTGGTGCCGGGTTTGGATTTCAGCCAGGGCTAATCTCCACCACGGCCCCCGACACTCGCTCAGCTCCACTAATGAAATCATATCACCACACTGGTGCTGCCTGCAAATGATTATCACCCCAAAGTCACACACACACGCTTACTTTCGCACATGCTTTGGATAAACACTGACAGATTACTTCTGTTTGTGCACGTTTGCTGCTGGGAAAATGGGGAAAAAAAAATAACTCAAGCCCACAAAACCAATAAAACTCCACCTCACAGCATGACTGCAAAGACAAATATGGTTACACCTCCAGGATCTTGTGTTCGATCCTGAGCTCAGATTACTGCTGTATGGAGTATTGCATGTTCTTCCATGTCTGTGGGTTTCCTTCAGGTTCTCCGATTTCTTTTCATGTCCCCCCAAAAAAAAAAAAATTACAGTAGGTTGACTGACTAATATAATTGCCCCTAGATGTGAATGTGTCTGCATGATGCCATGCGATGAACTAGCATTGAATTCTGAATGCATTTATCCGCCCCATGTTTGGTGTTTTGGGGATACACTTCCTATCCACAGAGTAACTGTGACCAAGATAAATTGGTTCCTGAAGATAAATGAATGAATGAATGAATGACAGAGCTGTTATCTGTTATTTAGCACCATTTTGAACAAAGCAAGAACAAGAGCATGGTCAACACGTGTCTCTATTTCTAAGCAGAAGTCTTTCAGGCTTTTTGTTTTTAGTTTTAAAAATACATCCCCTCTCTCTCTCTCTCTCTCTCTGCAGACATTATATATTTAACAGTTATTCCACAAAATCGAGTCGTACATGTACTGTAAAAAAAAATCCGTTGTTTTTACGGAAAAACACTGGCAGCTGTGGTTGCCAGAATAATCCTGTTAAAAATACAGTGAAATGTAAACAACATTACAGAATAACTTGTACATTTCACTGGGATTCCATGTACAATTAATGATAACTAAATGTAAATTTTACAGGTATTCAATGTACAATAATCAATACATAACTGTTAATTTTACGGATATTCATTGTAAAATAAACAATGATTCAAAATGGTTACAAGCAATGATCTACTAGACAGATATTTTTGGGGGGGCTTTTTTCACCTTTATTGGATAGGACAGTGTAGAGACAGGAAATGAGCTGGAGAGAGATCGGGAAATGACCTTGGGTCAGAATCGAACCCAGGTCCCCGGATTCATGGTACAGCGCCTTAGTCGACTGAGCCACAATGGTGGCCATTTTTAAATTTTTTTAACAGGGCAATGATGTAATTTTAACTATCACATTCTGTTTTAGTATTACAGTTTGTCTGTGAGGGCGGCACGGTGGTGTAGTGGTTAGCACTGTCGCCTCACAGCAAGAAGGTCCGGGTTCGAGCCCCATAGCCGGCGAGGGCCTTTCTGTGCGGAGTTTGCATGTTCTCCCCGTGTCCGCGTGGGTTTCCTCCGGGTGCTCCGGTTTCCCCCACAGTCCAAAGACATGCAGGTTAGGTTAACTGGTGACTCTAAATTGACCGTAGGTGTGAATGTGAGTGTGAATGGTTGTGTCTATGTGTCAGCCCTGTGATGACCTGGCGACTTGTCCAGGGTGTACCCCGCCTTTCACCCGTAGTCAGCTGGGATAGGCTCCAGCTTGCCTGCAACCCTGTAGAAGGATAAAGCGGCTACAGATAATGAGATGAGATGAGTTTGTCTGTGTTTAAACTACAACAATTTGTAAATTCTACAAAAAAAATGATCAATTCAACATATTCTTACTGTTAAATTAACAGTGGTATTTGGTTAGGAGTTTTACAGTATATTGATGTAAATTACACACTGCTTCATTGGTTTGTATTTACAGTTTTTTTATGTCATGATTTTACATAAAGTCACTGTTAATTCTACAGACATTTTTTACAGTGTGAGCTGATTGCTGACATGCCAAGTAGCGCCGAGTTGGCTATAATCCATGTACGAATAGACTGAGTGGAATAACTGTTTTATTCTATCCGCATTCATTGGATTTTGAGAAACAGCTTTTGAACCAGTCTAAAAAAAATTCAACAAATTTTAATGCTTAAAGATGAACAATGTAAACAAACCAGCGAAATGACACTAGCAGTTTGTGAAAAATGCTATGATGATTATTCTTTACAAATAAAAAAAGATGTTCTTACCATCCATACCATCTTCATCTCATTATCTCTAGCCGCTTTATCCTTCTACAGGGTCGCAGGCAAGCTGGAGCCTATCCCAGCTGACTACAGGCGAAAGGCAGGGTACACCCTGGACAAGTCGCCAGGTCATCACAGGGCTGACACATAGACACAGACAACCATTCACACTCACACCTACGGTCAATTTAGAGTCACCAGTTAACCTAACCTGCATGTCTTTGGACTGTGGGGGAAACCGGAGCACCCGGAGGAAACCCACGCGGACAACATGCAAACTCCACACAGAAAGGCCCTCGCCGGCCCCGGGGCTTGAACCCAGAACCTTCTTGCTGTGAGGCGACAGCGCTAACCACTACACCACCGTGCCGCCCCCATACCATCTTACCATCAATATTTTGTTGCTTTCTTTAGGGTTTTGTTTTCGAGTCAAGTTTTTATTTCGTCCTCAGTTGGTTCAGCAACATGCTCGGCCATTTTGTTTTTCTCTACTCACAGTATATGAGCTGATAGTCTAGTAGTAGAGTAGCCAATCAGAGCATGTGATTGCTCATATTCAGTGAATGTGGGTAGAATAAAAGTGATTGTTTGAATAAATAAAATCAATTTATATAAGTTATTCCACAAAATCGAGTCGTACATGAGCTGATAATTGGTTATAATGCATGTACAACGAGATTGAGTGGAATAACTGTTTTTTATTCTATCCACATTCACTACATTTTGAGAAACAGCATTTTTAATTTTATTTTTTTGCAAATTCAATCAATAAAACCTTTATACAAAACGTCCGACAAAATCATTTCCGCTTAGAATGTAAACAAACCGGCGAAATGACAGGAGTGATTTGTGAAAAATGTGATAATTCTTGGGAAAAAAAAGATATGCTCTTACCATCAAATACTTTTATTCCATATTTTGTTGCTTTTTGTATTTTGGGGGGTTTAGTTTTCAAATAGTTTTTTTGATCCTCGGTTGGTTCAGCAACACGCTCTACCATTTTGTTTTTCTCTACTCGCGGTATATAAGCTGATAGCTTAGTAGTAGAGTAGACAATCAGAGCGCGCGCTTGCTTATATCCAGTGAATGTGGATAGAAATACATTATATACATATATAATATAATATAGGCGGCACGGTGGTGTAGTGGTTAGCGCTGTCGCCTCACAGCAAGAAGGTCCTGGGTTCAAGCCCCATGGCCAGCGAGGGCCTTTCTGTGCGGAGTTTGCATGTTCTCCCCGTGTCCGCGTGGGTTTCCTCCGGGTGCTCTGGTTTCCCCCACAGTCCAAAGACATGCAGGTTAGGTTAACTGGTGACTCTAAATTGACCGTAGGTGTGAGTGTGAATGGTTGCCTGTGTCTATGTGTCAGCCCTGTGATGACCTGGCGACTTGTCCAGGGTGTACCCCGCCTTTCGCCCATAGTCAGCTGGGATAGGCTCCAGCTTGCCTGCGACCCTGTAGAAGGATAAAGCGGCTAGAGATAATGAGATGAGATAATATAATATATGTGTGTGTGTGTAATGTCAACTTCCAGGTTGTGGCCTCTTTGCATGACCAAGTGTGTTAGTCCTATTTTTGAACTCTCAACCTTGATTCAGATCGAGCTGTTTATAGTTCGAGCACATCTCAGGCACACAGAGAGAGAGAGAGAGAGAGCAAGCGCTCATGTCTTCAGCAGGGACATTCTCTCCAGAATGGTTTGACCTAATAATAGACTCCTTATTTTCAGATCAAGCCAAGCCAAGCAAAAGAAAAAAAAAAAACAGCTTGACATTATTTCCTAAACCTAGCAAACTGTGTGCAGCTGTCACCCAGGGGCTGCGGTCTAAAAGGAAACCAAGTCTGACACGTTCTCTTGGAATTTCAGACAGCAGCACCTATGCTGCTAAAACACAGAGAACATAAATAAAATAGAGAGTACGTCAGCATGGCTGTGTCTTCATTGAGGGGGTTGTCTGAAAAGCTTGGTTCATCTGGCTAGCTAATGAGTAGCAGTGGGGGGTGATCACAGAGCACGGATGAGCTCACTCTGCCAAATGAATTATTAGCCTGATTCATCATGAGGCCATTATCAGAGCAGCCCAACCCAGGCACTGTACGGCAGGCGGCACAGAAACCTGACAAACACCGAGTGCAGAATGACCAAGGTCATGCTCCGATCATTGTCAGTCATGACCTACAAGCCTGGCTGTGCTGTGGGTCAGTAAGCCAGTTCTGTTTGATCCTTCACACTCCTAAGCTTCCCGTGCAGCCCTGGATATAGTGTTCGGCGCCTTCGAGGAAATGTTCACAAAACAAATTTCAGCAATCTCAAACATAACGATAACGTTCAGGTTTTGCTGTTAGCTCTGAGAAACAAGAGGAAGGGTTTTTTTTTCTCATCATTTTTCAGTAATGTTCAATGTCCATATTAAAGGGGGACTGAAGTCATTTTTAAACTTGCTTTATTTCTTAATTAACGTGTTATTCAATGACGTTTTCGGTTTTAGTAACCTTGTATCGTGACTCGTATTGGCAATTAAATATTATACTTATCGGCTTATTTGGTTTTTAGCCATGTTGAATTTAGTTCGTTTGGTCCACAGCAGGCGTCACTTATCCGTGCGATCTTCACAAGACTTGTGTGAGACTTCGAAACGTGAAGTGTCAGCCAGGTGTCAGTGCCGCCATTTTGAAAACTGTTTTCCAAATGAAATATTGCACAAAAACGAGTTTAAATGACGATTACTGCCTACTTTTTTCAAACTTTCCTGATTGCTATCAAAACAAACAAAACTTCCAGCTTGATTACATCAGCATTCGAAAGAGAGCGCGCGCGTCTTTTGACAACGTTAACAGATGTTGCCCTGTGTCTGAAATCGTTCCCTCCTCACAATACAGGGCACTATAGTGGGGATGCCATTTTGTAGTGCTGTCCGAAACCTTAGTGAGGATTATTTACACCCTATATAGTGCACTCAAAGTATCCCACAATGCATCACGGAAAGTAGTGTACAATGATGGCTACGAACCAAAACAATATATCCCATCATGCACTGCGGTCGCGCTGAAAGAAATCAAATTAAAAGTCTCAAATTTGATTTAATAAAAGGCAGCGGCAAAGAAGAAAGTATTCAGCCTTGATTTAAAAAGAACTGAAAGATGCAGGGACTTTGTATTGATTAATGTGGGAAATACGCTCAGGATAATATGGATTTATCACAAAAATACATGCATGTATTTATTATTTTGAAACCCACCAGCCGACTGATCTGGCATGTTTTAAGTCAAGTTTATTTGTACAGCGCTTTTAACAATAAACATTGTTGCAAAGCAGCTTTACAGAATTTGAACGACTTAAAATATGAGCTAATTTTATCCCTACTCTATCCCCAATGAGCAAGCCTGTGGCGACAGTAGCAAGGAAAAACTCCCTCAGACGACATGAGGAAGAAACCTCGAGAGGAACCAGACTCAAAAGGGAACCCATCCTCATTTGGGCAACAACAGACATGACTATAACATTAGCAGTCCTAACATAAAGTCAGCTTCGTTGATGCTATAAAAAACCCCACTGACGGAAACCCGAGCGCAAAACCGTTCATGACAACTGCAGCCCTAAAGTCAGCAAGTCAACTGCAGTCCCCAGCCACAAAAGCACCACTGCAAGAGTCCAGAGCGTCCTCCAGGCGTGACCCCCAACTGTCCACATGGGGCCGCCCTCCACAGGAGCGATGCAATGAGATTCCAACCAGATGCAGGGCACCAGGATGGATCAGGCAGGTCTGAGGAGCAGAAGAGGTCAGCATCTTGATCCCAGGACTGACATGTAACTCAGAGGGGCAGATTTGGGGGGGGGGGGGGAACACAGGTTGTTAGGTATGCCCAATGTCACCTGAATAAGTAGGAACAGTATACATATTGCACTGAGCACAAGCAGGGACTCCAGCAACTAACTATGACAGCCAGAAAGGGGAGAGCCAGAAGGTAACACAGGCATGAGGGAGCTCCGGGACATAAAGCAGCAGCCACTACACCATCAACAAACTCGAGTGAGCAAGCGAATGGGGACTGACAGCATCCATACATCCCAGTTTACCAAAACACTCTGTCTGAGGACCCTCCAGATCTACACCTTTACCTCATAAACAGCATTAACAAAAGGCTTGATGAAACAGATGTGTTTTCAGCCGAGACTTAAATGCTGAGACTGTGTCTGATTCCTGAACACTACTTGGAAGGCTGTTCCATAGCTGTGGGGCTTTGTGAGAAAAGGCTCTGCCCCCTGATGTCACCTTCACTATACGAGGTACCAGCAGATAGCCTGCACCTTTTGATCTAAGTAGGCATGGTGGGTCATAGAGGACCAGAAGTTCACTCAGGTACTGTGGTGCGAGACCATTCAGTGCTTTAAAGGTCAATAGTAATATTTTATAATCAATACAAAATTTGATTGGAAGCCAATGCAGTGTGGATAAGACAGGGGTGATGTGGTCATATTTTCTAGTTCTAGTAAGGACTCTTGCTGCTGCATTTTGAACTAACTGGAGCTTGTTTATGCACTTATTGGAACATCCAGACAGTAAGGCATTACAATAATCCAACCTGGAGGTAACGAAAGCATGAACTAGTTTTTCTGCGTCGTGTAGTGACATTAAATTTCTTATCTTAGCAATATTTCTGAGATGAAAGAAAGCTATCTGGGTGATGTTATCAATGTGAGTTTCGAATGAAAGCCTGGGGTCAATAATCACCCCGAGGTCTTTTACTGCTGCACGTGAAGAAACAGAAAGGCCATCCAGAGTTACTGTGTAATCAGAAAACCTACTTCTAGCTGCATGTGGTCCTAGTACAAGTACTTCAGTCTTGTCAGAGTTAAGCAGAAGGAAGTTAATAAGCATCCAGTGTCTAATGTCCTTTACACATTCCTCAATTCTATTAAGCTGGTGTCTCTCATCAGGTTTTGCAGAAACGTACAACTGTGTGTCATCAGCATAACAGTGGAAACTAATACAATGTTTATGAATAATATCACCCAGAGGTAACATGTATAAAGAGAAAAGCAGTGGACCCAAGACAGAACCTTGTGGAACACCAAACTTTACCTCAGTATGTCTAGAAAAATCACCATTTACGTCAACATACTGATGGCGATCAGTTAAATAAGAGCTGAGCCAGGAGAGGGCCGTTCCCTTAACTCCCACAACATTTTCTAGTCTATCCAGAAGAATGGAATGATCAGTGGTATCAAATGCTGCACTAAGGTCAAGCAACACAAGCAGCAAGACACAGCCCGGATCAGACGCCAGCAGTAGGTCGTTTACTACTTTAACCAGAGCTGTATCTGTGCTATGATGAGGTCTAAATCCTGACTGATACATTTCATGGATGTTATTCCGATGTAAATATGAGCATAACATGCTGTGCCGCAGCTTTTTCAAGGATCTTGGAGATAAAGGGGAGGTTTGATATTGGCCGATAATTGGACAGCTGACAGGGATCAAGGTCAGGTTTTTTAATCAGGGGTTTGATAACTGCTAGTTTAAAGGATTTGGGTACATAGCCAATCGTAAGAGAAGAATTTATTATTTTTAGAAGCGGTTCAATTACTTCAGGTATTATCTGTTTGAATAGACGTGTAGGTAAGGGATCTAGTACGCAAGTTGAGGCTTTTGATGCCGAGATTAATGAAAGTAATTCAGTTTCTCTAAGGGGAGTAAAGCGTTCTAATTGCTGATCTGATACAGTTATATTGTTAACTACAGGGTCACTTATATTGTCTGACCTTAAATTAGTAGTTTGAATTTTTTTGTCAGATATTCTCAATTTTGTCATTAAAAAAATTCATGAAATCGTTGCTACTACATACTGCAGATGTGCATGTGTCTATAGTGGACTTATTCCTGGTTATTTTTGCTACAGTCTTAAATAGGAATCTAGGATTATTTTTGTTATCTTCTATTAGGGAGGAGAAATATGTTGATCTCGCAGCACTAAGAGCTTTTCTATACTTCAGGAAGCTCTCCTTCCACGCTAATTTGAACACTACCAATTTTGTTTGACGCCATTTACGTTCCAATTTTCGAGTGGTCTGTTTTAAAGTGCGAGTGTCATCATTATACCAGGGTGCTAATTTTTTGTCTCTGACCATTTTCCTTTTAAGAGGAGCTACATTATCTAAAGTATAGCGGAACGTTGACTCTAAGCATTCAGTTGCCTGATCAAGTTCTGCAGGGGCTGACAGTGACCCAATCAAAGTTGATAACTCTGGGAGATCATTTATAAAGCTCTGTGCAGTAGTTGACGTGAATGTACGTTTAATACAGTAGCGTGGTGAGGTGCATATATTATTACTCAGACATATTATGAATGAGATGAGATAATGATCTGAGAACTTCAGACTGTGGAAGTATGACTGACTATATTTTCTACGTTTAACCTGAATGTTAGTATTAGATCGAGAGTTTGACCACCATTATGGGTCGGTTCTATGACATTCTGATTAATCCCTACTGAATCTAAAATGGACACAAACGCTGTTTTCAAAGGGTCTTTTAATTTAATTGTACGATAGTAATGACGTAAATACCAGTGCGACGGACAAGTGTCTGAAAGTGTTTTTTCATTTTACCAATGAGCTCACTATATAGTCCTCTATATAGTAATTCCCTATATAGGGTGTAGGGAGTCATGAACGAGTGAGCGATTTCGGACACAGGGTTGGTCACTTTGATTTCTGCTGTATGTTTTACTTCCATCCTACGATGTCTCGCACAGGTCTCAACGAATCTCGTTTACGGCCATTGCTTTGACATATGGACTGATATATCTCATCTCATCATCTCTAGCCACTTTATCCTGTTCTACAGGGTCGCAGGCAAGCTGGAGCCTATCCCAGCTGACTACGGGCGAAAAGCGGGGTACACCCTGGACAAGTCGCCAGGTCATCACAGGGCTGACACATAGACACAGACAACCATTCACACTCACATTCACACCTACGCTCAATTTAGAGTCACCAGTTAACCTAACCTGCATGTCTTTGGACTGTGGGGGAAACCGGAGCACCCGGAGGAAACTCACACGGACATGGGGAGAACATGCAAACTCCGCACAGAAAGGCCCTCGCCGGCCACGGGGCTCGAACCCGGACCTTCTTGCTGTGAGGCGACAGCGCTAACCACTACACCACCGTGCTGCCCCGGACTGATATATTACATAGCATATTTCAAACACTCATAACTTGCTATAGCACTGACAAAATAGCTATCAAAATGCATTCCTACATTTAATAAAATGAGAGAAATAGAATTTTGATAATAAAAAAAATTTGCCTTCAGTTCTCCTTTAAAGAGAAATGCAGCAGAGAAGTCATGGAGATGGCAAATGTTTGACTCAAAGTTCCACAAAGCAATGCAGCAATACAACACAGTCATGCTGAGTTCCAGAAGAGATTCGACTCCACGAGTTAGAAATCTACAGCACGACAAGCACAATGGCGCTGATGGTGGTCTTTGTGTTAAAGTCGATGCTTTGCAAGCCGATCTGTTTGAGCAGAGTGTCAGGTGACAAAGCTGGACAGACTGAAGGACTAAAGTGCTGCTGCATCACACTCTACAGATAGAGATGAAGCAAAGGCTCAATCCCACTGACACCACTACCAGCAGGTAGTCGAATGGCATTGTGGGTACTACAGGAAACCGTTAACCAAAGTGAAACCAAATCATCATTTCACAAAAAAAGTGAATCATAAAATAAATTCACAGAATATCGATTCTAAATATTGATATGTGGGTCACCGAGGGTGGATTTTTACTTTAAGAGCTTGTTTTAAGTCCCGTGCTTTTGTGTTGCACTGCTGGGTGATGTGGTGGAGTGACACCTGTCACACTCACTCACACTAGCTGAAGCTTCTCTCTGTGTCTTTCTCTGATCTCTCCTCGGCTGTAGTGCTGCGCTCAGCAAGCTTGCAGTTGTCAGACTGCTTGGCTCAGCACAAATGGCAGATTTTGGGGGTTTTTTTTCTCCTCTGGTCTGTGATACACATCTTCATGCAACCCTGCTAACATGCCACTAAACACTCACAATCATCCGTGTATTACACTCAGCCTGGGGAAACAAAACTGCATGACTAATCACTAATGCAGAATAAAGCCCAGCTCTCGAATCACTGTGCTGATAACATTCATGTAAGGCAAATTGGATATTACCTGACCGAGCATGTCTTCTCGGAGCTGTGGTAAAAAAAAAAAAAAGAGTACCCCTTTTTATCCAAGTGAATTGGGCCTGAAAATTTGTTTTGAGTTTGCAAAATATTGGCATGTTGGTTTTTAACAAAAAAAAAAAGAAAAAAAACCCTGAAAACTTTCTTCATATTAGCTTAATAGCATTTTACTTTAAAACATATAATTGTAATTTATCACAATATTTTACATTAGCTTTTCTCTCAGTCTCTTTTCTCTTGTTATATCCTTTCATATTTTTGAGCATTTTCAAATGAAAGTTAATTTTATTGTATTTTGTTAACGCTCTTATTTTTGGTATGCATAATTCCCTCACACAAATCTTTTATTATTATTATTATTATTATTATTATTATTATTATTTTTTAGACTCGATATTAGATGTTTGTTACTTTTATATGGTTCTTCCCTTATATGCTGTTTTCAGTTGTTATTGTTTTTCATTCTGAGTCATCTCATCTCATCTCATCTCATCTCATTATCTCTAGCCGCTTTATCCTGTTCTACAGGGTCGCAGGCAAGCTGGAGCCTATCCCAGCTGACTACAGGCGAAAGGCGGGGTACACCCTGGACAAGTCGCCAGGTCATCACAGGGCTATTATTATTACTATTATTATTGCTGTTGTTGTTGTTGCTTACTTACTGTCCACATTGTACTAAACCCATTAATGGTGTGCCCCAGGTGCTAAATATGCTCGTTTTGTTTTTTTTTTCATCAAGGAAATATAATTGATTGATGCAGGAAAACACTGTGCCACAAAGCAGAGTTGCTACAACAAAGAACATCATAAGTTCAGTAGGTGGCTAGTAGGCTAACTAGCAGTTAACTAGCCTTACTAGAGTTAACTAGAGCTAGCGCTCAAGATGAATTGGTACACTCATCAGCTGAATACTGACCGAGGAGCCAGAGATCTCGCATTACACTTTATTTCATTCCTGAGTTCATGTGATTTTAACACTTGTAAAAAAATTTCTGGGTTAAAACCGATATGCACACATTGCATTATGGGTAATACACAGGTTCCTTGGCCACCAAAACTATGTGACCTGAATAATAATAATAAAATTAATTACTATCAAGATATTTTGTTTGTATATTCCAGCATTTAGGACATTTCTTAAAGGGTTGCGTTAGAACACTAAGTAGAAATGAGAGTGTAGTGTTTGCGGAGCTGGAGCAGAGTGGAGAATAGTGCCGACTAAGTCTTTTTGTGCGGAACTTTCTTTTGAATTGGAGCAGTGCTGAATAGAGGCATCTGAATAAAAGGCCTGGGTTAGACAAAGGGCTAGTTTTTATAGATGCTGATGAAGCGAGTTGCTGTGTGGAGTTGGCGTGGAAACTGACCATGTGCTCACTCTGTACCTCGCTTGGGGGTAGAACACCAAACACTAAACATCAAACACCAAATGCCAAAAACCAAGCACCAAACACTAAAACCCAAACACCTAGCACCAAACACCTAAGTATCAAATACCAAACACCTAACACCAAACACTAAGCCTCAAATACCAGAAACCAATCACCTAGCACCAAACGCTAAGCATCAAACACCAAAACCAAACACCTAGCATCAAACATCAAATACCAAAAACCAAACACTAAACATGAAACACAAATAGCAAAAACTACACACCTATGGGACGGCCTTGGGCTGAGGTGCCCTTGAGCGAGGCACCTAACTCCCAACTGCTCCCCGGGCTCTGTTAGCATGGCTGCCCACTGCTCTGGTTATGTGTGAGCGCTCATTGCTCACATGTGTGTGCATGTGTGTGTTCACTGCTTTAAATGCAGAGAGGAATTTCACAAGTGTGTGATGAATAAAGTTGTGCTTCTTTCTTTCTTTCTTTCTTTCTTTCTTTCTTTCTTTCTTTCTTTCTTTCTTTCTTTCTTTCTTTCTAACACTAAACAACAAACACTAAACAAACACCAAATGCCAACAACCAAACACCTAACAGCAAGCAACAAACACTAAACATCAAACACCAAATGGCAGAAACTGAACACATAAAACCAAACATCAAAGACTAAACATCAAACACCAAAAAGTCAACACCTACGGTAACATCAAACAATAAACATCAAACACAAATACCAAAAACCAAACACTAAACATCAAACAACAAATGCTAAAAAAACACTAAATGCCAAAAATCAACCATCTAACATCAAACATGGAACACAAATACCAAACACCAAACATCAAACACCAAAATCCAAACACATAACACCAAACAACAAACAATAAATGCCAAACATCAAACTCCAAACACCTTACGCCAAACACTAAACATCAAAACACTGAACAAATCACAACTAATCACTGAACCTTAAACCCCCAAAACCAAACTCCTAACACCAAACATCAAACGCTAAACATTAAATTGAACATCAAACAAACACCAAAATTTTTTTTTCTATATGTTATTGTCTGGCGGCATGGTGGTGTAGTGGTTAGCGTTGTCGCCTCACAGCAAGAAGGTCCTGGGTTCGAGCCCCAGGGCCGGCGAGGGCCTTTCTGTGCGGAGTTTGCATGTTCTCCCCGTGTCCGCGTGGGTTTTCTCCGGGTGCTCCGGTTTCCCCCAAAGACATGCAGGTTAGGTTAACTGGTGACTCTAAATTGACCGTGAATGTGAGTGTGAATGGTTGTCTGTGTCTATGTGTCAGCCCTGTGATGACCTGGCGACTTGTCCAGGGTGTACCCCGCCTTTCGCCCGTAGTCAGCTGGGATAGGCTCCAGCTTGCCTGCGACCCTGTAGAACAGGATAAAGCGGCTAGAGATAATGAGATGAGATGTTATTGTCCCATCCATTTAGGTGGAAATCAGTCTTGACATTGAGAAGGTGCGAGTAAAGTAACGAGCCTGATTTGAAAACGTAGGAATGGATGTATAAGTACTGATATTCATGTTCAAACATAGTGGATAAAAGTAAAAAGTTGTCAGAAAAATAAATGCTTAGGTAAAGTACAGATACCTGAAAACTACTTAAGTACAGTCATGAAGTATTTGTACTTAGCTACTTCCCACATCTATCTATCTATCTGTCTACACTACCGTTCAAAAGTTTTGGGTCACTTTGAAATGTCCTTATTTTTGAAAGAAAAGCACTGTTCTTTTCAATGAAGATCACTTTAAACTAATCAGAAATCCACTCTATACATTGCTAATGTGCTAAATGACTATTCTAGCTGCAAATGTCTGGTTTTTGGTGCAATATCTCCATAGGTGTATAGAGGCCCATTTCCAGCAACTCTCACTCCAGTGTTCTAATGGTACAATGTGTTTGCTCATTGCCTCAGAAGGCTAATGGATGATTAGAAAACCCTTGTACAATCATGTTAGCACAGCTGAAAACAGTTGAGCTCTTTAGAGAAGCTATAAAACTGACCTTCCTTTGAGCAGATTGAGTTTCTGGAGCATCACATTTGTGGGGTCGATTAAATGCTCTAAATGGCCAGAAAAATGTCTCGACTATATTTTCTATTCATTTTACAACTTATGGTGGTAAATAAAAGTGTGACTTTTCATGGAAAACACAAAATTGTCTGGGTGACCCCAAACTTTTGAACGGTAGTGTGTCTATCTATCTATCTATCTATCTATCTATCTATCTATCTATCTATCTATCTATCTATCTATCTATCTATCTATCTATCTCTTTTTTCTGTCCCTATCCTTTTTAGAATGTGTGTGTGTGCGTGCGTGCCCAGGTTTGAAGTGTTCAGGCATGTGTGTAACAGGATCAGTAGAAGTAGTAAGATATACAGCAGAGTGTTCCAAAAACAGACTTTCAGCTGTGCTACAGTGACACACACACACACACACACACACACACACACACACACACACACAAAATGCTAAAGACTCCAAATAAATTTCAGAGCATAGATCTCAGCCCATGTGGAAATCCTTCCACACTGAGTGGCATGCAGAGGTAGTTCTGTCTCACACACACACGCACACGTATAGGTAGGTTCATGCTCTTGGATACATGGGAAGCCATAGCCATGGTTTTATGCATTTGAAGAGGAAAACCTCAAACCAAAGCAATAATCCTGGAGTTATAAAACACTTTGCATGACTGTTAGAGCGGCTCGCTGAAGTTGCACCATTTACCGTCAGGAGAAAGTGCTGCACATGAAATAATTTACATTTATTTGGTCCGTTATTGTAGAGTTACATTTCTGTCACACACTGAATGTTTTGTGTCAGGAAGAATACACACTGCTCTGGTGTCAGTGGAAATCATGGATGATATTCTTCAGCTCAAAACTAAACCTCTCTGAAGTAAGGACACTTTCAATCCTGGCGTCTCTTTAAAAATTTAATGCAATTAATGAATATTGATATTGTTTATCAAACATAATTTGATACTAAACTGTACATTCCTTGTTGCTGGGGTGGTTTCCTCAAGGGAACGTCTTTTTGTACCTTTAATATGTATATTTCACTGGGGATATAGTGTACCTTTAAAACGATCTGAAATAGTTTTAATTCGAATAAAACTTTAAAGGTACACTATGTAAACTTTTCTATCTATAAAAAATTAAATACATGCTAAAAGTAAAAACAGGTGTACACTTGATGGTGCCACCACAGCAAGAAGGACGTGTATAGTTTTGTAGGCATGCAACGATTCACCAAATTCACGATTCGGTTCGATTCACGAGCTTGGCTTCATGATTTGATTTTCCAGCAATATTTTTGAAAAAAAATTTAATTGACACCCCCCCCCCCCCCCCCAAAAAAAAAAAAAACAGCCCTTGTTCTTTGTCAACTGAAATATTCCTTTTGTTCAATTTAAAAAAAAAAAAACTTTTGTTTTATTTTCTTAATAACCAACAATAATTACTGACAAACATTCAAAAAATTTGGAGTAAAATATAATCGCCTATTAACTAAAATATTCCTTTTATTAAAAATGAAAGAAAAAAGTGAATAACTGGCTGGAGCTTGTTGTTCTGATGGCGTTTTAAGTGCTGAAATGTATTTGTAGCAGGGCTTTGAACCAGAATTTTTTTCCTATTGGTTTGTTCCAAACAGAAACGGAATTTTAACGTTTCTGGTTTTGGGTTCCACCATTAAATAGACGTTCCCGAACCGGTTAGAACAAAAAAAAATTCGTTCCCGGAACGGTTAATTACGTTCCCTGTCAGCTGTTTAACAAATGGCTATAAAATTATGTCTCTGTCTCATCCAGCTTAAGCCAAATGTAGGCTAATTCTATTACAACCTTCATTAAATAAGACAAGAAATAATTCAAAACAATTATTATTTCAAATGTTGGCGATTTGGATTCTCAGTATGTCTTCCCATCTACACAAACAGAAAAAGTGCCAAAAATGAAAGATAATTCGTTTAGTGTGTTACCAAAGGCTAGTCAGGCCCTATAGAGGGCTACCGCATGACGTCACCGTGCCGCGAGATTTTGTTAGGCGCCATATTGGAAGACCAAGTACACATCTATGCTAGTACATACATACATAAAACAAACTACACCTGAAATGTAGCCAGGGCCGATTCTGCCCTAATCTGGACCTGGGCGCAACCCCCCCCCCCCAAAAAAAAAAACAGTCTAAATCAGGACAACCATCACATAACTGTAACTATAAACATTTTTTATCAACAATTTTAACTAAATGGGCTATAATAAATAAGCCTGCAGGCAGCCACGGCGGGCTGCCTCAGAAAAGTAACCATTCAATGACCCAACTGGAAGCCTGCAGCCACGGCGGGCTGCCTCAGAAAAGTAACCATTTGTCCTACCTTAAAACTCGTTTTGCATTTTCTGCCTCCTTTTTTGTATTTTCGACCCTCCGTTTATTTTCTTTCCTTTTCTGAAAACCTGATTTGTGTCCAGACATTTTGTTCTGCTACCAACGAACTAACTCGTCAGGTCTCATCCCTCGAGTCCGCGATGATTCCCGTGGGAAGGGCAACAATTGATACATTTTTACAAACAGCCAATAGGGAGGTTGCAACGTTCAGGCTCTTCTTTGCTCAGACACTCAGTAATGCACTTACTCACTTATTATCACGTGGAGACATGATAGTAGTCCACCTTCCCGCTCTCTCCATTCAGTCAGCGAACGTCACACAGGAAGTGAACCCCAGCGGGTCATAGAAACTTGCGCAGGAGAAGAATGACTTTTTTATTTGTAGGCTACGGAAACTTTGAGGAACGAAATAAAAACCGGTATTAACCGTTACCATTATTTTTAATAAGCGTTTCTGTTCCGGAACATAAAAAATAATAAAGTTTCTGGTTTCGTTTCTGTTCCATGTGAAATAGAAAAAGTTCCCGGTTTTCGTTCCTTGAACCGGTTCAAAGCCCTGATTTGTAGTGTTCGGAGAATTGTATGTCAGCGTTGTCTTGAAATATTTGTAAATGCTTTTTGTTTTGTCCATCACCTTGTCTCTTTTGTCATTTCTTGACATTGGGAAATTAAAATGTGTCCAGATTTAAATGAGGATGGTGTCAGGAATGCAGGCGACAGACGGATGTAAAAGAGGCAGGTAAACTGGCAAACAAGTCCTAATCATGAAGCAAAGTCAGAGTCAAAAAACAGGCAATGGTCAGACAAGGCACAAACTGGATATCACAGGCAAAGATAAAAATCGCACACCAAAATACAAACATCAATATAAACAACCAGGAAGTCAAAACGAGTATAAAAGCGGGTGCAGACGTGACAGATATGGCATCTTCAGTTTCATTTTGGTCACTATCTTCGCTCGCCATCCTGTAGTGTTTTGTCTGCAGGCTTCATTAGCTGGTTGCTGGTAGGGTGGAAGGGGGGGGGAGGTCTAGTTATTGTGCCTTCTGCTGTCTAAACAACATAATTACAGCTAAGAAAAACTAAGAGCTGAATAATAACGTGAGCTATTTCATGGTTCATTGTTTATTTCCACAATTTGAATCATAAAGTTGTACCGTGATTTATCATCACACGATATATCAGTTCAGTTCAGTTTTATTTGTCATATATATGTTAGGGATCAAGGTCAACTTTGCAATAAAATGTGTTGGATGAGAGAAACAAGTCTCTTAGCATTGGACCTCTACAGGAGTTTAACAATATATCAATATTAAAATTCAAAGTCCTAAATATAAAACAGAAGTAAAATTAAAGTAAAAATAGAGATAGAAATAAATAAGAAATGTGCATGCATTATCTCAGGGGGTAGTGTGGGGAGGGGGTGTAGCACAAGCACCAGTATGGCACCAGTATCGTAACATATCAACAAGCGCCAGTATTCTAACAGACCAACAAGCACCAGGATCGTAACATACTGACAAGCAGCAGGATCATAACATACTGACAAGCACCAGGATCATAACATACAATCAAGTGGCAGTATCATAACGTACCATCAAGCGCCAGTATCGTAACATACCATCAAGCGCCAGGATCGTAACATACCATCAAGCAACAGTATCGTAACATACCATCAAGCGCCAGGATCGTAATATACCTTCAAGCGCCAGGATTGTAACATACCATCAAGTGCCAGTATCACAACATACCGACAAGCGCCGGTATTGCAACATACCGACAAGCGCTGGTATCGCAACATACCGACAAGCGCCAGCATCGCAACATACCGACAAGCGCCAGTATCGTAATATACTGACAAGCGCCAGTATCATAACATACCAACAAGTGCTAGTATTGTAACATATCAACGAGCGCCAGGATCGTAAAATACCATCAAGCGCCAGGATCGTAAAATACCATCAAGCGCCAGGATCGTAAAATACAATCAAGTGCCAGGACTGTAAGATACCATCAAGCGCCAGTATCATAACATACCGACAAGCACCAGTATCGTAACATATCAAGAAGCAGCAGTATCGTAACATACTATCAAGCGCCAGGATCGTAAAATACCATCAAGCTCCAGGATCGTAACATACCGACAAGCGCCAGGATTGTAACATACCATCAAGCGCCAGGATCGTAATATACCGACAAGAGCCAGTATCATAACATACCAACAAGCGCTAGTATTGTAACATATCAACGAGCGCCAGGATCGTAAAATACCATCAAGCGCCAGGATCGTAAAATACCATCAAGCGCCAGGATCGTAAAATACAATCAAGCGCCAGGACTGTAAGATACCGACAAACAACAGTATCATAACATACCGACAAGCACCAGTATCGTAACATATCAACAAGCAGCAGTATCATAACATACTATCAAGCGCCAGGATCATAACATACCGACAAGCGCCAGTATTGTAACCTATCTACAAGCGCCAGTACTGTAACATGCCGACAAGCGCCAGTATCGTAACATACCACCAAGTGCCAGTATCGTAACATACCATCAAGCACCAGGATCGTAACATACCATCAAGCAACAGTATCGTAACATACCATCAAGTGCCAGGATCGTAACATACCATCAAGCACCAGTATCGTAATATGCCATCAAGTGCCAGTATCGCAACATACCGACAAGCACCAGTATCACAACATACCGACAAGCGCCAGTATCGCAACATACTGACAAGCGCCAGTATCGCAACATACCGACAAGCGCCAGTATTGTAACATATCTACAAGCGCCAGTATTGTAACATACCGACAATTGCCAGGATCGTAATATACCATCAAGCGCCAGGATCGTAATATGCCATCAAGTGCCAGTATCGCAACATACCGACAAGCACCAGTATTGCAACATACTGACAAGCACCAGTATCGCAACATACCGACAAGCACCAGTATCGCAACATACCGACAAGCGCCAGTATCGCAACATACCGACAAGCGCCAGTATTGTAACATATCTACAAGCGCCAGTATTGTAAAATACCGACAAGCGCCAGTATTGTAACATATCTACAAGCGCCAGTATCGCAACATACCATCAAGCGCCAGTATCGTAACATATCGACAAGCGCGAGGATCGTAACATACCATCAAGCAACAGTATCGTAACATACCATCAAGTGCCAGGATCGTAATATACCATCAAGCGCCAGGATCGTAATATACCATCAAGTGCCAGTATCGCAACATACCAACAAGCGCCAGTATCGCAACATACCGACAAGCGCCAGTATCGCAACATACCGACAAGCACCAGTATCGCAACATACCGACAAGCGCCAGTATTACAACATACTGACAAGCACCAGTATCGTAACATACTGACAAGCGCTAGTATCGTAACATACCATCAAGCGCCAGGATCGTAAAATACAATCAAGCGCCAGGATCGTAACATACCGACAAGCACCAGTATCATAACATACCGACAAGCACCAGTATCGTAACATATCAACAAGCAGCAGTATCATAACATACCATCAAGCGCCAGTATCGTAACATATCTACAAGCGCCAGTATCGTAACATTCCGTCAAGCGCCAAGATCGTAACATACCATCAAGCAACAGTATCGTAACATACCATCAAGCACCAGTATTGTAACATATCTACAAGCGCCAGTATTGTAACATACCATCAAGCAACAGTATCGTAACATACCATCAAGCGCCAGGATCGTAACATACCATCAAGCGCCATTATCGTAACATACCGACAAGCACCAGTACCGTAACATACCAACAAGTGCCAGTATCGTAACCTACCAACAAGCAGCAGTATCGTAACATACCAACAAGTGGCAGTATCATAACATACCAACAAGTGCCAGTTTCGTAACATACCAACAAGCAGCAGTATCGTAACATACCAACAAGTGGCAGTATCGTAACATACAAGCGCCAGTATCGTAACATACTGACAAGCACCAGTATCGTAACATATCAACAAGCACCAGTATCGTAACATACCAACAAGTGCCAGGATTGTAACATACCATCAAGCGCCAGGATCGTAACATACCAACAAGTGCCATTATCATAACATAACAATAGCAGTATCCTAACATATTAACAAGCACCAGTATCGTAACATATTAACAAGCATCACTATCGCAACAGACCAACAAGCAGCAGTATCATAACATATCGACAAGCGCCAGTATCGTAACATATCGACAAGCGCCAGCATCGTAACATACCATCAAGCGCCAGTATCATAACATACCATCAAGCACCAGGATTGTAACATACCATCAAGCAACAGTATCGTAACATACCATCAAGTGCCAGGATCGTAACATACCATCAAGTGCCAGGATCGTAATATGCCATCAAGTGCCAGTATCGCAACATACCGACAAGCACCAGTATCGCAACATACCGACAAGCGCCAGTATCGCAACATACTGACAAGCGCCAGTATCGCAACATACCGACAAGCGCCAGGATCGTAACATACCATCAAGCACCAGGATCGTAAAAAACAATCAAGTGCCAGGATCGTAACATACCATCAAGCGCCAGGATCGTAAAATACAATCAAGCGCCAGGATCGTAACATACCGACAAGCGCCAGTATCATAACATACCGACAAGCACCAGTATCGTAACATATCAACAAGCAGCAGTATCATAACATACCATCAAGCGCCAGTATCGTAACATATCTACAAGCGCCAGTATCGTAACATACCATCAAGCGCCAGGATCGTAACATACCATCAAGCAACAGTATCGTAACATACCATCAAGCACCAGTATTGTAACATATCTACAAGCGCCAGTATCGTAACATACCATCAAGCAACAGTATCGTAACATACCATCAAGCGCCAGGATCGTAACATACCATCAAGCGCCATTATCGTAACATACTGACAAGCGCCAGTACCGTAACATACCGACAAGCGCCAGTATCGTAACATACCGACAAGCACCAGTATCGTAACATACCGGCAAGCGCCAGTATTGCAATATACTGACAAGTGCCAGTATCGCAACATACCGACAAGCGCCAGTATCGCACCATACCGACAAGCGCCAGTATCGCAACATACCATCAAGCGCCAGGATCATAAAATACCATCAAGCACCAGGATCGTAAAATACGATCAAGCGCCAGGATCATAACATACCGACAAGCGTCAGGATCGTAACATACCATCAAGCGCCAGAATCGTAACATACCATCAAGCGCCAGGATCGTAAAATACAATCAAGCGCCAGGATCGTAACATACCGACAAGCGCCAGTATCATAACATACCGACAAGCACCAGTATCGTAACATATCAACAAGCGCCAGTATCGTAACATACCATCAAGCGCCAGGATCGTAACATACCAACAAGCGCCATTATCGTAACATAACAATAGCAGTATCATAACATATTAACGAGCCCCAGTATTGTAACATATCTACAAGCGCCAGTATCGTACCATATCGACAAGCGCCAGTATCGTAACGTATCTACAAGCGCCAGTATCGTAACATACGTGACATGTAAGTGACACAGATAATTACTGTAATTAAACAAGAGTTAAAAAGTCTCAAATGGTTGATTTTGTTGTACAATTCTTGAAATCCAAGTTTCTGTAGAAATGGCACATTTCCTTTTGTGTATGTGCGAGAAAACTTTTCAAAGCAGCGATATCAGGATATGAGGATGATATTACTGGGACTTGGATCGAAAATAAAACCAATACTACCATCCATCCTTACTCTGATGGCAAACTGAGCCTTGGTGCTTTCTCTGTGATTGGTTAGCGTCCCCCACTCTGCTGCCCACCTCTCTCTCTCTCTCTCTCTCTCTCTCTCTGCTTAAATACTTTTAACAAAAAGGACTGAAGGAGGTTGGAGAGGGGGTTGGGAATGGTGGGGGAAGGGAATTGTGTGTGTGTGTGTGTGTGTGTGTGTGTGTGTGTTGTCACTAGAGAGAGAGAGAGAGAGAGAGTGTGGCATTGAGTCCGTACTTGGAAAAACGTAGCCGTGTATACACACACACACACACACACACACTAACAGGGATTATCTGTCTGTTCTGAATCTGATAGAGAAATGCAGGCATGAATAGGTAAGTCAGGTTCTCTCCATCCTCCATTCTCTCTCTTTTTCTTTACCTGATAGATTGATTGATTCAGGTTGCATTGAAAGAAAGCATGCTCTGAGCTTTGGGTTGGTTCGAAAATATGCCGTGTTGTGTGAGTTCTTCTCGCACCTCCTCACCTTCTGGTTTCTGAATTTGACTGTTTTTCTCCTTTCCTGAACACAGGTACAGTTTATGCACTCTCTCACGAGCACTGTTTAAAGTTCCTCAGCTTGAAGAAGTCTGCATTTGTGTTTCAGGAGTTGGAGAGACCAGATAGAACAGTGTCAGGGCTCAAGCTTCTGAACTTTCTCCCAGACGTCTGAGAAAATGAGCCAAAGTCGAAATTATGTCAAAATTTTTGCCACGTGTGCATGGATGTTTCCTGTAGTATTTGCATGATGCAAGGTTTTTACTTTAGTTTAGAGTTTATTGCCATTTGCGCAAATACACTGTAGTACAGGTACATTGGAATTCTTGAGCGTTTTCCATGAGTCAGCTTCATAGACATTTTTTTTTTAAAGGGGGGGTTACAAATATATGAAACAACATACATTCTAAAATAAAAAACACACTATAATACAAAATTATAACAATATCAAATAAACAGTGAGAGTACTAGATAGAGCTATGTAAGGCTGTCATTAAACTGAGTGCAACTGTATAGCAATAAATATAGAAAAAAGTAATAAATATCTATGTGAAGTGGTATTGCACATATTGACATTTTCAATGCAATTTGCACACACAAAAAAGTTGGATCAATTTAAAAAAATGTTCGCAAGTGATTGTATGTTGTACGACGTTGACATAAATGTTAATTTAGATTACAGGTTAAGCTACATAAATTATTTGCATTGAGTCAATGTCAAATATTTTGTGTGATATATCACACAAAATATTTGAACACAAAATATGTGAACTTTGAACGCAAAATATTTGACACTTTGGTGATTCCAGTCCCTTTCATATATATATATATATATATATATATATATATATATATATATATATATATATATATATATGAAAGGGACTGGAATCACCAAAGTGCAAACTAAAGATCCATCTATATTTCTGAGTTCATCGATAAACAGTGCTTTATGATCCAACAGTCCTGACTGATTGAATGTTTTAATGCCAGAGGAAGTGTGTGTTGTCCTGTATAGCGTGTCAGAGCGGAGCGAGTGGCTTCCAGAAGCAGCGTGAGAAGCCACATTGTTTGACTGGCACGATTATGTAATATTTTTCATTCATGTGTGAGCTCTTCTGCGCTCTCACTTGAAAGGGAACCGCATTCCTCCCTGAGATCCACAAGACGAGCTGCTCGAGTGTAGCGTTTCACAAAAGTACTGGTTTCGCCCTCTGTGTTTTTGTTTTTTGTTTTAAGTATTAAGACTGTTACTTACACTACATACTACTTACACTGTTACTTAAGGACTCCGTAATTATGGTTCCATGATTATTTGCTGATTTGACTATTTGATGTAGTTGTGATTTAAGCATGACATTCAACATTCAGACATTTCTATGTCAGTAAAATGTTTCATTTATTATTCTTGGTTTATTATTATTGCGATATAAAGGAGTGTTTAATGGAGTAATAATATCAGGAAAGTACAAGACGTTTTGTTTTCTCAGGTATTTAGCTGCTAGGACCTTGTTTATTGTACCACGCTTACATATTTACTGTCTGGTAAAGAGTTCAAACACAATTCATTCATCACAGTTCTGTGTTTGATGATCACAAACCCATATTTTATCATCATGACAGGCACAATTTCAGTGTTTTAGATGTCAGTGTTTCAAATTTTGGTCCTTTAGAGTGTTGTGTTCTGAAGCTTAGTGTTTAAGTTCAATGTTTTATAATTTTGTGTTTGAGGTATTTGTTTATACTCAAGGCTTTAAATTTTAGTGTTTGAAGTTCAGTGTTTTATATTCGAGTGTTTTATATTTCAGTCTTTAATCTCAGTGGTTTATATCACAGTGTTTATATTTATTGTTTGAGTTCAGTGTTTATATTTTAGTGTTTAAGTTCAGTGTTTTATAATTTTGTGTTTGAGGTATGTGTTTATAGTCAAGGCTTTACATTTTAGTGTTTGAAGTTCAGTGTTTTATATTTGAGTGTTTTATATTTTAGTCTCTGAGCTTGGTGGTTTAGATCTAAATGTTTATATTTATTGTTTGAGTTCAGTGTTTATATTTTAGTGTTTGAGTTCAGTGTTTTATATTTTAGTCTTTGAGCTCGGTGGTTTAGATCTAAGTATTTATATTTGTTGTTTGAGTTCAATGTTTATATTTTAGTTTTTGAGTTCACTGTTTTATATTTGAATGTTTTATATTTTAGTCTTTGAGCTCGGTGGTTTAGATCTAAGTATTTATATTTATTGTTTGAGTTCAGTGTTTATATTTGAGTGTTTTATATTTTAGTCTCTGAGCTCAGTGGTTTAGATCTAAGTATTTATATTTATTGTTTGAGTTCAGTGTTTATATTTTAGTTTTTGAGTTCAATGTTTTATATTTAAATGTTTTATATTTCAGTCTTTGAGCTCAGTGGTTTAAATCTAAGTATTTATATTTATTGTTTGAGTTCAGTGTTTATATTTTAGTCTTTGAGCTCAGTGGTTTAGATCTAAGTGTTTATTTCTTCTTTTTCAGTGTTTATATTTTAGTCTTTTAAGTTTTATATTTGAGTGTTTCATATTTTAGTTTTTGAGCAGAGTGGTTTAGATCTAAGTGTTTATATTTATTGTTTGAGTTCAGTATTGATATTTTAGTGCTTGAGTTCAGTGTTTTATATTTGAGTGTTTTATATTTTAGTCTTTGAGCTCAGTAGTTTAGATCGCAGTGTTTATATTTTAGTACTCAAGCTTTGTATTATGCTTTAGTGTTTCGGTTCAGTGTTTTGGTGTTTGAGTGTAATGCTTAATATTTTTGTGTTTAAGTTCTGTTTTCGATTTATTATCCTTTAAGTTCAGTGTTTTATATTGTAGCATTTGAGTTCAGTGTTTTATTTTAGTGTGTGAGGTTCCTGCTTTAGATCTTAGCGTTTCTATTTTTCTGTTTGAGTTCAATGTTTCATATTTTAGTGTTTAAGCTCAGTTTTGAATTATTTTTAGTCTTTGAGCAGTGTTCTATATTTTAGTGTTAAAGTTCAGTGTTTTATATTGTAATGTTTGGGCTTTTTTTTATTTGAGCATTTGAGTAGTGTTTTTATATTTTAGTGTTTGAGTTAATTGTTGTGTATTTTTAGTGTTTTACAGGGGAATTTCAGTGTCAGTTTCTCAGAGCTCAGTGTTTTAGACTGTCTTGTTGTAAAATAATAGTCTTTTAATTCTCAGTATATTATCTCAGTCTTTCAGTGTTATAGAGCTTTTATTATTATTATTATTATTATTATTATTATTATTATTTCGTGGACACAGGACAATCACTTTTAATTTGCTTGCTTTTTTAATAACATGATATAAATGTGAAAAGTGTCAGTAAATCAGAAATGAGAACTTTTTCCTTTGTAAGTGATGCTTATATACATTTCTCTATTTATAGCTTCATCAGTACCTTGATGAGAATTGATCAATTTGGGTTATTTGTTGATGTTTAAAACCCATTAAAGTTTTCTTTAATTACTTTTGTTTAAAAAATTAAAGATTTTTTAAATGTTCTTAAAATTACACATTATCTGCATTTTTAACAAAATTCAAAACACTTAAATTTCAGGGAAATACAAATTAGAGCTTCAGTTTTCTCAGCATTATGTTTATATCGGATCCCTTCAAGTCAGTTGGATTCATATGAATGAATCATTTATTAATATTAATAACCTTTATTTATTAGTTGCATATTATTATTATTATTATTATTTTTCATTTATTGAATGTGTTTGTCTTTATTACACTTAGGTGTTTTAGGGGGAAAAATGTGTTACTGTGTTGAAGTGAAAATGTGGGTTGTAAAGCGAGTGGTGAGATGTGTGAACAGCGTGGTTCGAAATGTGCGCAGTCTTGCGATAGTGCTCTCTTTATTGCGGTTGGCTGCTGCACTGTGGTATGCATGGGGCTTTTTGTGAGGCAGATTTAGAAAGGCCTCTTTAGAGGCTGGACACAGCCATACAATCAGCTTAATGCCTACGTGCAGGCTCTTAATGAATACCCCCTGTGTGTGTCCAGCCCACAGAGGGAGCGAGTCCGAGTGCAAGTCTCCATGACTATCAGATTCCGTTTGGAGTCGGATTTGTTGATTAAACATTGGTCATTTTGCGTAGTAGCGTAATACACACCGGTGTTTGAGTGCATTAGATCTCTTTTGTCGCTAAACCGTGTCTCGTCCTGTCCCAGGAAGTGGATCTGGATGTGTAATGTCCTAGCACAAGCCGGTGATGGACTACAGACACACAGACGCTAATCTGGCTTTCTCTGCAGAAGTGTCACCTTAAACCAGACCACGTCCGCAGAATGCTGAGTCCTATTGTTCCCTATAGTAAGTTCACGCATGCTTTATATTTAACATCATTTCCATATGTTGCTTGTAGTGAGAAGTTTGGACTGAGGTCCTGCTGCTGCTGCTGCGACACTCCAGGTGGAAAATCAATAACACAGAACAAATAAGATGAATACGCCGTATAGGATTAATTTACTATTTAAGAGTTATTCCACTAAATCGAGTGTACATGAGCTGATACTCGACGAGGCGCGTAGCACCGAGTCAGCTATAATCCATGTACGACGAGGTCGAGTAGAATAACTGTTTTTATTCTATCCATGTTCACTGGATGTTGAGAAAGAGAGCATTTTTATTGTTACTTTTTGCAAATTCAATAAATGAAAACTTTATACAAAACATCCGACAAAATCATTTCCACTTAGAATGTAAACAAACCGGCGAAATGACACGAGCAGTTTGTGAAAAATGCAATAATAATAATAATAATAATAATAATAATAATAATAATTCTTGAAAATAAAAAAGATATGTTCTTACTATCAAATACTTTTATTCCATAATTTGTTGCTTTTTTAGATATATTTTTTTGGAGTTTTGTTTTCGAGTAGAGTATTTATTTCATCCTCGGTTGGTTCAGCAACACGCTCCGCCATTTTCTTTTCTTCTTTTTTCAGCGGTTGGCAAACCAACTTATAGGTGCATTACCGCCCCCGACTGTGCTGGAGTGTGGAACAGGAGATATTGGGGGGGGGGGGGGGGGGACGGGACACCTATATTCTTTTATTTAGCTCTTTCTGTTTCTTTTAAATACTTGATAACTAAGTGACTTGATGTGCTCCGCCATTTTTTTCTCTACTCACGGTATATGAGCTGATAGCCTAGTAGTAGAGTAGCCAATCAGAGCGCACGGTTGCTCATATTCAGTGAATGTGGATAGAATAATTTTGCGTATCTTTAATCTGACAAAGTGTGCATGCTGGAGGGAAAAAGCAAAGGGTGTATAGTTGTGTGTCTCTGTGTATCCGTGTGTGTGTGTGTGGGAGGTAAGGAGGGGGGTTCGTTGATGACTTTAGCAGTAGAATCCCTGCAGTTCTGACAGTGTCATCTCACAAATCCCTCTCACCCTCCCAGTTTCCCCTGCTCTGTCCACTCGGTCGACCTAATAACTTACATGTCCAGTTTTAGTCCCTGTTCCACATCTCCACAACCCCCTCCCTCTGTGCCGCTCTTCATTTGAGCTCCCTCACCAAAACAGCATTGTTTGTTCGCCAGCATGGTGCTTTTTTTTCTCAGCGAGCAGCCTGAGGAGCCGCTTTAACCCGACTCTCCGGCTCACCTCCTCTGCGCTTTATCGGAGTGACAGCTACATGAAAAGAGGGAGAGAAATCCAACCGCCACGCCACATCTGATCAATTGGAGATGTAATTCCATAATAATGAACAGAGGCCTTTGGATGCTTGGATGGGATGTGTGTCCTGGAGCTGTTTGTCGTGCTCACGTTGTGAAGAGTTTGGTTCCAAAACGCGATAAATGGCAAATTTGAAAAATTGAAACTCCCGCCACCAAACCATCGGCAATTATCATATCTTACTCGGACCATATTCAGTTTTCGCCAAAACATGATATCTGCCATTGATTTACACACTGCATTACAGCCTTTCATTCCAAAACGCAACAAGCACCATCACTGATTTTTCTCAAAACCAGACATATCCATTTGTCCAATCAGAGGCTGCTATTGGCGTGAAGTCTTCTAAGATGGCTGCGCCCATGAAGTAGGAAATCGATTAATCACTTCTCGCATTTACTGGACAATTTCATGCTGAAATATGAATAATTTTGATAAAATAATCTATAAAATAAAATAATCTGTCATGAAAGAACACAGTTAAATACACTTTAAATAGAAAGGGATATGTAGCATTTTGGGGAAAAATGCCACGGTGTGGATATGTAGCGACTTGACAAAAAAAATTAATGACTTGGTTCAGTTAAAAGCTGTTAATTAGTTCTGGATTTCATTTTTTAAGTTTATTATCATTAAGGAGTTGGTCAATAAATTTTAAAACAGGATACAGTGGTTTTCCTTTTATCACGTCCCGTAATCAGAAAAAGTGATTTTTCTTGAAACAATGGAACTGGATATATTGCGTTTTGGAACCAAACTCTTCTTATATTGTTTAATTGAAATACTGTACTTTTCACTTACTGGAGAATGACATGCACACAGGATTGTGTTGTATGTTAATTCAAAGAAGCATGGCATCAGACAAGGTGTGTGTTGCATTTATCAGTCCTAGTAATTATCAGCTCGTTTTTGTTTTTAAAACTTAGCGAGGCTGTAATTGCTCAGAGCATCTTTTACGCTGGAATTCACTTACTGGCGTCAGCCCAGACTTGTCATTTTAGTCATTCTGATGGATGGTTCTTTACTGAACGGTTCTCGACAGGCCACATTTTTCTCTCGCCCAGAATGACATAATTGCAATGGAAGCATTCTTTTTCCTCCTCGTTATAATGCCATAAACACAGCAGGATGTCACAAATATATTTCATATATTCAATAAATCAAAGCTCTCACTTTTTACTTCACAAGCCGTCTCAGTTTGGGTATTGATTTGTAAGAATGTCACAAACGCTTGGTGGAATAGCTTGCATTCCTCAGAGAGGCATCATATTTGAGCCTTTTAGCCCACTCTGAATTGACCTGTGGACTCGGACAGAGCCTGCTCGTCCTGTGTTGCCATGCGCTGATGAGAACAGGCTGTTCTTGTGCGCGTGCGTTGTGTGTGTGTGTGTGTGTGTGTGTGTGTGTGTGTGTGTGCTCTTGAGCATGTAGTGTGAATGTTAGGACTGCACATGCAGGTGTTATATATCCCTCATGTTTACACTCTAACCACTTAAACACATGCAGATTCCTTCCTTAAGACATTAGGCTAGGACTAAACGGTCATTTATTTTTCACGCCACCTGATATGTTCTGATTATAACTCAACAGTTTACATATAATTTAATGAGAGAGAGAGAGAGAGAGAGAGAGAGAGAGAGAGAATTGTAACCGATTGCATAGTAAAATTGATTTTTGTGTTCTAGTTTTTTTCTCCTCCTCTCCTGTTTAATGACCACAGACAAGAATTTCTACACATTTCCACATCCTGAAGCTTGTTTCATCACAAAATCACTTTTATTCTATCCACATTCACCGGATATGAGCAATCGTGCGCTCTGATTGGCTACTCTATTACTATTCCTACTACTACTACTACTACTACTACTACTACTAGGATATCAGCTCATATACTGTGAGTAGAGAAAAACAAAATGGCAGAACGTCTTGCTGAACCAACCGAGGATGAAATAAAAACTCTACTCAAAAACAAAACCCCAAAAAATACAAAATAAAAAAGCAACAAAATATGTAATAAAAGTAGTTGATAGTAAGAACGTATCTTTTTTAAAGAATTATTATTATTATTATTATTATTATTATTATTATTGCATTTTTCACAAATTGCTCCTGTCATTTCGCCGGTTTGCTTACATTCTAAGCGGAAATGATTTTATCGGACGTTTTGTATAAAGTTTTTATTGATCGAATTTGCAAAAAATAAAAATGCTCCATTTCTCAAAATCCAGTAATGTGGACAGAATAACAGTTATTCCACTCAATCTCGTCGTACACGGCTTATAGCCGATAGCGATCAGCTCATGTACGACTTGATTTTATGGAATAACTTAAATAAACAATGTCTAAGGGAAGCTGTTGTGACACAAAATAAACTTTTATGGACGTTTTATAGAGCATGGTCACAAATTTTTCATGCAAATATATGTGTAATTCGTTCTTTCGAGGTTTATAGATGGAGAATTTGTGCGAAAGGCGGATATTTCATTACCGTGTAAAAGTGATGTGTTTAAAAATGTGTTTTTCAAAAAAAAATTAATTTCACAACTACCCTTAAGGTGATGATACACGGAGCAATTGTGCTTCGACACTTTCCCATTGAGATCGGGCAACGTCATTTCTGAACGATCTGAACGATTCTGATCGTTTTGGGCAACTTTTTAAGATCATCCAATCAGAGTGCTAGCAGCGAATCACATGACCATCTGAGAGCTTCTGAAATTTTCAACAAAGATGGTGGCATCTCCAGCAGTGGAGCAAGGAAAAAGACAGACGACTTGTATCTTTTTATGACGGTAAGTTGTTCTGTGTAAACCCAAAGTGGTGACTTTACCTCATGAAATGTTTAACCAACAGATTTTTATTTTTATGGCTCAGGTTGTAATTAAGGCATTGATTTTTTTTTCAGCTAAGTGTAAAATGCCGTTAGCTAACCACCACTCAACAGAGATTGAATGGGATTTAGTGAACTAGCGGTGATTTTTGCTAACATAGTTAGCTGAAAGTTAGCAAAAGCTAGCTATGTCAGGATAACGTTAGCTCTCTTGCGTCAAGTTAAAGTGCCATTCCACCATTGGATGTATTCTTTGGCATAAGACGTGGCACATATTATCAGCAATGGCGGATAGAACGCGATAAAAATAATACCAATAAATCTAGCTAATACCAATAAATCTAGCTAACTGAAAGATTAACTCAAAATTTTTCGCAATTTTTTTGGCCCCCATATACAAGGAGAAATGACTCTCTCACTTTGGGGGTTTCCTGGTCTAAAAATAGACCGACACGTGGTACACAAGAAGGGGAACCTGCCGATGACATCACGTTTCACTACCGCGCGGAAATTAAAAGGGTAGGTGACTTTGGTCGCAAAATTAATATACTTGTCGTTGTCAAAAAATTATGTTTGATATATCATTTTGAAGCTAAAAGATTTCTCTGTCTAGTCATGTTGTCATAAAATATATTGTATTTTATGCCAAAGAATACATCCAATGGTGGAATGGCACTTTAAAAGTGATGGGCAGCTCATAATTTTTTTTTTTTGAGTTGCTCTTATCTGATTGGTTGTTGTCAATTGTCTGTTGCTCTAGTTAGTCTCACCTGGTTGCACGTTGTCGGCAACATTGTCCAAAAAATTGCCCCGTGTATCATCACCTTTAGATTTTCATAATTAGTAACTTCCAAGGAAATGAATTTTCTTTCTTTCTTTCTTTCTTTCTTTCTTTCTTTCTTTCTTTCTTTCTTTCTTTTTTCTCAATACAGAGAATTCTTGCCTTTGCTATTCCTTTGGTGTTCAAACTGAAACACGCTGGAGTATTTCTTAAAATCTTGCGACGTGCTATATCCACCTGTAAGCTACACATGAGAAAGCCCAGCCCGTGTGGTACACATGTGAATAGTGTCACATCCTTGCTTGAATTTTCTTTGTGGCCCAGTTGAACATTCCCACCATCAGGATTTGTTCCTGACCACATATCACAGACATTAGTGGTTTCCACATACACACCCTTGCATGCATGGACACTCTCTCTCTCTCTCTCTCTCTCTCTCTCTCTCTCTCTCTCTCTCTCACACATACACACATTCAGTTTCTTTTCCAGCCATTTCTACACATTGTCTCCTCACACCGCCCATGTGCATTACCTCTACTTACACTTTTAAACAGACAAACCTGAAGGAAATCTGAGAGCGATTCCTGGGGCCACGGATACTCCTGTAGGGATTTGGTGCAAAGAATCTGTAATCTGCACTTCAAACACGCTCCTAAATCAGTCCCAGGCCAGCAGCTCACAAGTGCCCTAACTCTTGTTGCTCAGAGGCCCGCTGTCCAGCAGATCCTTTTTGCTTTTGAAGAGCGAAACGAATACAGCCGCCACCTCTTCTTCACAATGACCTCATTTCTTTTCTGCCTTACACACACACACACACATGCACACACACAAAAAAAAATGCCAGGCCTGTCGAAGCACTCTGATTACATCTGTTAAGTCATTAAAGCTCTGAAACTCTGAGGAAAGGGGGCATGCTGGGTACTTCTGGATGAGTGGTACATCTCAGATGCCTCCAACAACCCTAACGAGAGCGACCGAGAGCTGAATACGGCTCTGGAGGGGCCCTTGAGTAAACAGGCGCCATGCTGAAGTGTCTGTGTGAATGAGCGCAGGGTCATTAGTGGCGAGTGTGAATGGGGTTTAATTAGCCCTCACGGAGGTGCGTGCGATGTGGGATGGGGAGCTAACAGGGTGACGGGAGGGGGAAAGAAGAGAAGCTCTCCTTCCTTCTACTCTCCTTCGCACTTCTCTCATCAACTCACTGTCATGCCGGAGAGCTCATTAAGGCCCAGCGCTGTTGCAATTACGCTCCTAATTAAGGCTCTGACTCATTTGGGTGGCCTGCCTGCCTGCCTCATCTCTGTAGAGCTGCAGTTTCACCCCCATACGTTGAGCTCCTAATTACGGCATAGACATCAAGTCGACTACTTCTTCACGTAGTGCCTCGGGGATCCAATTTTAGGGCCGCTCACATTTCGTTTTGTTGCCGCGCAAACAGAAAAATCCCCCCTCGGTTGTAGAGTCAATAAATAAACAAAGAGAGCGAAAGAGAGGGCAGAGGATTTAGCCAAGTGGGAATGAAGCATGCAGGGTGGGATTGGAAGCGGAGGGGGCAAGAAGGATTCAGATAAGGGGATGAAGGAAGAAAAGGGGGAGATGGAGGAGAGATTTGGTGGTAGGGAGACAGATGGAGGGGGGTGATTGGTCATCACCGAGCCTTAGGACAGCTGTTCTTTGATATATTAGTGGACACAATGACCTAAACCTAGCCTGCAGCCACACAAAATAGGGACCCTGTTTTTCTTAAAGGGGAGGGGTTGCCTGGCTTTTGGCCATTTGTGGACACAAATTAGCAGATTGAAGTTGGGGGGGGTCTAAAATTATGAGCATCTATCAATGCATCTAGCTGTTTCATGCAGCTGAGCACTAATCATCAGCTACAAGGTGGCACATACAGAATCATCAACATTAAAGCATGTACATTCAATCCCTCATTTTGTTAAAAAAAACATAAGTCGATGATGTAATTTTATTCAAATGCAGGACGTGTGAAGATTCTCAATATGTACAACGTACAAAATCCATACAGAATTTTTTTTTTTTCTGAAAGCACTCTAGTTCTCAAAATGGGGTTCAATGGACTGGACTGTAATGTGTCCATACTGTATCCTCCAGGCCTCCGGTTTCATTTATTTATATTTCACAATGTTATGATGGCGATAAATATCAACGACTATCAAAGTTACTATAAAATAGTTATTATTATTCTATCCACATTCACTGGATATGAGCAATCGCACGCTCTGATTGGCTACTCTACTACCAGGATATCAGCTCATATACCGTGAGTAGAGAAAAACAAAATGGCGGCTTTGTTATCAAGAATTTAAAAGAAACAGAAATAGCTAAAAGAATATAGTTGTTTTTTTCCTCCCCAGTATCGCCTGTTCCACACTCCAGCCCAGTCGGTGGCAGTAATGCACCTTTAAGTTGGTTTGCCTACCGCCAAAGAATGTGAAAGAAGGAGAAAAAACAAAATAGTGGAGCATGTTGCTGAACTAACTGAAGACGAAATAAAAACTCTACTCGAAAACAAATCCCAAAAAAATACAACAAAAAACTGCAACAAAATATGGAATAAAAGTATTTGATGGTAAGAGCATATCTTTTTTTCATTTTTCAAGAATTATTATTATAGCATTTTTCACAAATTGCTACTGTCATATATTTATATTCTATCCACATTCGCTGGATATGAGCAGTCACGCACTCTGATTGGCTACTCCACTACCAGGATATCAGCTCATATATTGTGAGTAGAGAAAAACAAAATGGTGGAGCGTGTTGCTAAACCAACCGAGGACGAAATAAAAAATCTACTTGAAAACAAAACCCCAAAAAATACAAAGCAACAAAATATGAAATGAAAGTATTTGATAGTCAGAACACATCTTTTTTAAATTTTTATTTATCAAGGATTACATATTATTATTATTATTATTATTATTATAGCAAAGTTTTTATTTATCGAATTTGCAAAAAATAAAAATGCTGTGTTTTCTCAAAATCCGGTGAATGTGGATAGAATAAAACAGTTATTCCACTCAATCTTGTCGTACATGGATTATAGCCAACTCGGTGCAACATGCTTCGTCGGCTATCAGCTCATGTACGACTCGATTTTGTGGAATAACTGTTAAATATATACACTCACTGGACACTTTATTAGGAACACCCATACAGCCACCTTCTGTTTGATGCAGTTCTGTAATCAGCCAATCCCTCGACAGCAGCACAATACATCAAATCATGCAGATACAAATAAATCAAGAACTTCAGTTAATGTTCACGATGTTCAAACATCAGAACGGGAAAAATTGTGATCTCAAAGTGTGACTTACTTTCTTTCACTGTGGCATGGGTGTTGGTTTGAGCCAGATGGACTGCTGGTTTGTTTGAGTATTTCAGAAACTGCTGATCTCCTGGGGTTTTCACACACAACCATCTCTAGAGTTTAGACAGAATGATACGAAAAACAAAAAACATCAACCGAGTGGGTGACAGTTCTGTGGGTGGAAACAAATGCCTTGTTGATAAGAGAGATCAGAGGAAAATGGCCAGATTGGTTCGAGCTCTTTTGCCAGGAAGGACATAGCAACTCATAGCAACTCTTTACAACCGTGGTGAGCAGAAAAGCATCTCAGCATGCAACAGCAGAAAGAAGAACACATTGGGTTCCACTCCTGCAGCCAAGAACAGGAATCTTAGAATCAAGAACAAGTTCCTATTAAAGTGGCCAGTGAGTGTAGATATATATTTTTCAATCAGTGATTTTCCCAATGTCAACTTGAAATTAATAATAACTTTCAAAAGGTTAAAACTAGAAAAAATGACATTGATATGATACAAATCACATGCAAATACGGTTAGTTCTGTGGGTTCAGGAATAATAATAATAATAGCTTCAATAAATAAATATAATTGCCTGATATTTAAATATTTTAAATGGATCTTAATGGGTGCTGTGATCATATGCTACGCCGCAAAATGCTCCAGGAGTGCACTTATCATTCTGTGTTCCTCTCAGAGCAAGTCGCTTACATCATGGTTTTGTGGTTCTAGTAGCTAATCAGGAATGATCTAACATGCCTGCATGCACTTACAGTGCGACCTACGGAGGAGTGATAATGCCTTCAAAAGCTACGAGATTACAGAGAGCTGGCAGAGGGAGGGAGGGGTGGGGCGAGAGTGAGGATAGAGAAGCTCCTTCACTGCCACTTCAGTAGATAGGCTCCCTCCTCTAGGGATCTCACATGGGTTGTGTGAATAGATGCATGCACGTCTGGGAGGGCGCTGGGCAGCAGGTGTGAAAACTCGTAAGAGCCCTCCAACTCTTCTGTTATTACATCTTTTTAGGGCCATGAAAAGAAAGAGCAGATGAGCTCCGGGGAGAAAGCGTGAACGCTGCCCAGGGATTGGGTTTCCCTTGATTGATCACATCGCTGTGACTAATGCATAGATTTATAATAATTTTCTCAGCAATGCTCAATTAGACATGGCCTATAAGTAATGACTGGGTATTGTGTGAGGTGCGTTTGCTTGGACTTTGGGATTATTTTCCAGCCTGCCTTACAACCTTACGAGCTGCTGTATTTAGCCAAGAAATACATGTAAAATAATCACATATTCTGAATGTTACTTGAAGAATGGTGAAATTTGCTGCTATATAGTGTATTTATTTATTTATTTATTTATTTATTTTAAATACAGCTTGTCCTGAACTGAAATGCTTCTCTTTTGAACATCTCAATCACAAGTCCTTGCATTTTTTAATCTGGTTACCGGCAAAAGACACACAAACACCGTCTAAAACCAGTTACTATTTATTGATTTAACATGCATTGTATTAGATCGGTGTTTGCCTGCTTTTAGACTGGATTCTTACTGACCTAACATAATCTTTATAAATAACCTTGCATAAGTTATAAAATATTTCTAAATTATTTTTAGTGAAACATATTTCTTTTCTTGTATTTGAGGTCCCAGAGTACCGTATTTCTGCAGAAGCCTCCAATTTTGGTCAAAAACCCAACATCTCTGAATACAAGTCAAAATTAAAAGCAGATGTGCAACATTCCTTCGTACACACTTACTCAAATCTGATTTTATTAAAATTCGCTTAAATTTGTGTGAATTTAAATGAATAATGACAGTGTGATGACCGTCAACTGTAGACAAAGTTCTGAATTTGCAGATGTTAGACTGCGTCGGTTTGAATGTAGCTGTAGCCTAATCCTCCATTTTGCACCCTACAAACATTATACACTACCGTTCAAAAGTTTGGGGTCACCCAGACAATTTTGTGTTTTCCATGAAAAGTCACACTTTTATTTACCACCATAAGTTGTAAAATGAACAGAAAATATAGTCGAGACATTTTTCTGGCCATTTTGAGCATTTAATCGACCCCACAAATGTGATGCTCCAGAAACTCAATCTGCTCAAAGGAAGGTCAGTTTTATAGCTTCTCTAAAGAGCTCAACTGTTTTCAGCTGTGCTAACATGATTGTACAAGGGTTTTCTAATCATCCATTAGCCTTCTGAGGCAATGAGCAAACACATTGTACCATTAGAACACTGGAGTGATAGTTGCTGGAAATGGGCCTCTATACACCTATGGAGATATTGCACCAAAAACCAGACATTTGCAGCTAGAATAGTCATTTACCACATTAGCAATGTATAGAGTGGATTTCTGATTAGTTTAAAGTGAGCTTCATTGAAAAGAACAGTGCTTTTCTTTCAAAAATAAGGACATTTCAAAGTGACCCCAAACTTTTGAACGGTAGTGTAATGGATTCTAGGTGTGACTTGGTATCATCTATAAACCATAAAAGAATTAAACAAGGTAGGCAAAATGATCTAATTGGATATACCAGTGCAACCAGCATCATATAAGATAAACAATATGAGAGAGAGCGGGGAGACTTGGGATGAGGGAGACTTGGGACAGTTTGTATTCTCATAAATTAATTTCAACCAATCAGGTTTTAGATGACATCAGAAGTTAGATGTTGCCCCTGAGAGTAACCTACCTCCTTTGGAGCCATGAAGTTGGACACTGCAGTAAGGTTTGTGCAGTTCAATATTTTCATCAACCAAAACTTGTATTTTCTACTTCACAATCCACCTCCATTCTATGGTGT
This sequence comes from Neoarius graeffei, assembly GCF_027579695.1. Classification (NCBI taxonomy): domain Eukaryota; kingdom Metazoa; phylum Chordata; class Actinopteri; order Siluriformes; family Ariidae; genus Neoarius; species Neoarius graeffei. The sequence goes on along the minus strand of NC_083581.1, from coordinate 69,962,400 downwards.
AATGTATGCTGGTGAATTGGTGATTTGTTAGGAATTAAAGCTAGTCGGCCTTTCGATTTCATAAAATCGGTGAAATTTAATTTCCTCTGAATTATTTGGTCATTGTGATGTATGTTTATTTCTGTAATATCTCACAAAAAAAAAAAAACAGGCCATTTTGTGGCCGGGAAGTTATTTAATTTGAGGGGATTAAAGCAAATAATGTGCATGAAATCGCTCGCTTCGCGCAGTCAAGCAGACAGAGGAAGTCTGTGTGCGCATGCGCAGGTTTACCTTTGAGTGTGCACTGACAGTTACACTGACATTCTGGCGCTAAACGAACAGCTGATCACACCGAGGTGCTCGCTGAGCGCCGATATTTATTAGTTTGGTCCTGCGTTTCCTTTCCTTCGTATATAACATAACGTCTTTTCTTCTCGCTTTCTTTCCGTTACTGTAGTCGGTCTTTCACGTTTCATTCGCACACTCACGTCCTCCATTTTTCTCTCCTGTTTCAAATTTGTATCCCACAATGCCTTGTGCAAACAGGGAAAGCCCACCATGTGATGCATGACGTAGTATCTTGTATTGCGTCATGGTGAAGCAGGAAAAAATAGCAGTGAATTTAGGGCCACGTGGCCTTAAATTAATTAATTGTTCTATTTTTAAAAAACAAATAAAATTGGAAGTCTGTGATTTGAGTTCAGTAGCGTTCGGTTTACTAAACAAAAATAATTGCGTGTTGGGGGAAAATTCTTTTTATGACCTGCGCTTAAAAAATCTGAAAGGCAGTCTAGCTTTTTCCTTCTTAAGAATGGGACTGTTTTGTCCCATCAGGTTTTCCGTAAACTGACATTTTTCTATCACTGTGTATTCATATAGTTCATATGTTACAAGTTTATAAGATAATAAATAAAAATTAAACATGTAGGACTAGGTATTTTATTTTTGTCCCGTCTCCCACCATAACGTCCCATGTCTCCTGTCAATGTCTCATGTCTCTCCATAAAACATAATGACAGAAAAAGTGAAGCCTGAAGGCCAGTATATGTGACAAGCTGAGAAACTAATGTTGTGGTAAGAGGGTACAGTACATACTCTTTAATGCAATGCGTGTGTGACACGACCTGCGAAGAATTTCGTGCGATCTACAAAAGCTGAAAACTTGTCGCAAGTCTCCCTGCTCTCCACTAGGGCTTTTTTTTTTTTTAATAGATATTAAATATGCCTTTTCATTTTGGTCAGAAAGCAAAGTTGATGTAAATCCTAAAAAATACTTGTACTTTCATTCCACACTCTCGCTTCATACTTAAAAGTCCTGTAGAGTCTTTTTTGCCTACATCATTGATTCTCCAACATCTGAACTGAATATAAATCAGCTAATGATTGGAGCTCAGGCTCTTGTCTTATCTTTCGAGCTCTGAAATGATCAATTCATGTAAACAACCCAACCTCCCTCTGTTTTCTTCTTCTTCTCTTTTACTATTTGCAACTTTTTTTTCCATATTGCTTCTAATCCCTGTTTCTGAACTCTTTGTCCAAAAAAGGGCTTCCTGTATGACATTTAGGAACTGTATTCCACAAGGAGAGCTGCAAACATGTGGAAAATTTGACTTCATTCAAGCATTTTCACTCAGATACTGTTCTCTTGGGGTCTCTTGAGGTTAAATTATAATTAGTGCTGTTTAAAAACTGACATACGGATTTTAAATAAAATTTGGTTTTATATATATATATATATGAGTGATTCCACGCTTATGGGTACTGAAATGGGGACATGAACTTATTTTTAAAAATTCACCTAAAACCATTTCTTTTTTTCACCATCAGGTCACAAAACATGTAATCTTTAATGAATGATATGTTAAAAGATAACTTTAATTTTCTGAGATGTAATAAAAACATATTTATATGCCAAAGTCAGAACGTAACAGAAGTGTTGTGGACATATATATTCTCAATTTTAACAATGTAGAATTACTTTTTGAAACATAGGAAGGTGATGTTTTAGCAAATATAATTAATAAACATGTGTAGTAGAATAAACATACACATTCTTTCAATAAGATTAACATGGTATATAGCTAGATTGTAATTAATTTGTAACAGACGCGAGATGGACAATCGTAACAGAAGTAATGTAACAGACATCATTTTGGAACTCATAGGCTTGACTTTGGCATATAAATATGTTTTTATTACATCTCAGAAAATTAAAGTTATCTTTTAACATATCATTCATTAAAGATTACATGTTTTGTGACCTGATGGTAAAAAAAGAAATGGTTTTAGGTGAATTTTTAAAAATAAGTTCATGTCCCCATTTCAGTACCCATAAGCGTGGAATCACTCATATATATATATATATATATATATATATATATATATATATATATATATATATATATATATATATATATATATATATATGTGTGTCTCCATCTTTAGGGTGGTTTATGAGGACATGTGGGGGAAGGAGTGTGTGGAGTGTGTGAGCGATCCTGTTTGATTGGATTGATTCTTCCTGCTCGCACTCAAAGCAGCTCTCTCCACACTCTGCCAACTTTAATGGTCGCCTATCCCAGAAGGCATGTCGCATGTAAGCAGGTTTTGTTCCTTGAGACAGGAAAACAAAAGCAGACAGAGAGAAAGAGGGAGAGAGAGATGGCTTGTGGACCCCTCGGGAGCTGTGAAACTGCTTCTGGCCTGCTCTTCTCACGTTACAGAAAACTAGAGTTGCTTGTACACACACGTTCTGCTGCAAGAGTAACATTGTTATGGGTAAAAAAAAGGGCTTAGTTTATCACAGTGGGAAATTTGACTGAGGTGGAATTAATTCCAAGTGGTAAAGCTAGACGGCCTTTCGATTGCATAAAATCGGTGAAATTTAGTTCCCTCTGAAATTTGGTCATTGTGATATATTTATTTCTATAATATCTTACAAAATATCAGACTATTCTGTGGCTGGGAAGTTATTTAATTTGGGGGGATTAAAGCAAATAATGTGCATGAAATTGTTCGCTTCGTGCAGTCAAGCAGACAGGGGAAGTCCGTGTGTGTGTGTGTGTGTGTGTGTGTGTGTGTGTGCGCATGCGCAGGTTTATCTTTGACCGTGCACTGACAGTTCCATCATTCTGTCGCTAAACGAACAGCTGATCACACCGAGGTGCTCGCTGACCGCCGATATTTATTAGTTTGGTTCTGCGTTTCCTTTCCTTCGTATATAACATAACGTCTTTTCTTCTCGCTTTCTTTCCGTTACTGTAGTCGGTCTTTCACGTTTCATTCGCACACTCACGTCCCCTGTTTTTCTCTCCTGTTTCAAATTTGTATCCCACAATGCCTTGTGCGAACGGAGAAAGCCCAACACGTGACGCATGACATAGTATCTTGTATTGCGTCATGGTGAAGCAGGAAAAAATAGCAGAGAATTTAGGGCCACTTGGCCTTAAATTCATTAATTGTTCTTTTTTTTTTTAAATAATAAAATTGGAAGTCTGTGATTCAAATTCAGTAGCTTTCAGTCCACTAAACAAAATAATTGGGTGTCGGGGAAAATTCTTTTTATGACCTACACTTGAAAAATCTGAAAGGCAGTCTAGCTTTAAGCATTTGAAGATGATGTGACTAAGTTGTTTTTCCATACAACAGGGCAAATCTGGTTTCTTCCTTAAATCAGATTTTTAGAGTTTTAGTTTCCAAATTGCAAATGAACGAATCTGAGCCGTAATCGCATCTGTATATCAACATGTTAGTTGTCATAGTAACTACGTATCCATATGTATGATGAGTACCACAGTGCAGGTACATTTTAGACAAAAAAAATTCTTCTTTTTTTTTAACAATGTAAGGGAACAGGCAACATTCATTGCTTTCCACCCTTTACTTACTAATTTTTGATTTTAGGAAAAAAAAAGAGAAATAAATTTAGTTTGATTGGTTAAACTAAGTCACATGTTTGGAAAATCAGATACTGATTTGAAAACGCACATGTGGCTAGAGTTTCACTGGGAAAAAAAAAATCTTGTCTTTATTTGCTGTTGAGTTTGCAGAAAATATCTGCCTTTTACCAACTGCCGAACAGCAAGGGCAAAATAATCTAGAGACTGTGACTAAAGTCACAGTAATTTGCGCTAGCCATTATAAACCGGGACGTCTGATCACCGTAGTCTATAGATCCGGAATGGTAAGATATAGAGAACGACACTTAGTGAGGAAAAGTTGCACCCTGCTGCCCTGAACAAAATTCAGAGAACTGATTGAAAAAATCCTGTTTTTCATGGATCACTCCGGATCAGTGATCCAGATCAGCACCAAAAGTTATAGCAGCGTAATTCAGCCCAGAGTTATTCTTCATGTGAAATTTGGTGATTGGCTGAAAACTGAGGGAGAAATAGCATCCTAAAAGACATTAGGAGGAGGAGAAGAAGAAGAAAGTAGAAAGATCCTGAGGGAGCGTAATAATTTGCGCCAGTGCCGCTAGCGCAAATTAATTATGGTAAGAACAGAAGGAACAGCAACTAAACACAATAACTGGAGAAAGAGAGTAAGAGTGAGTACATAGGAATGCTACAAACATGAGTCAGGAAGCTGTCGATGAAGAAATGATTTCTCTAATAGTACACACAAATAAAACAAACTGAAAGAGGAACCACAAAGTGCTTAGGTTTATTTTAAAAAGGGAAGAACTTCAGCATTGGTGAACAGCCTTCAGAGTGATGAGTCTTGAAGGCAAGACTTCTGCTTTACTAAAAGCAGTGGCATTGACTTCTATCTAAAATTGGACAGCAGGTGGTTTGACTGTGGGCTTGTGGTTCACACCTCCCCAACACATTCCACGCTGAACTCGAACACTGTCAGCCCCAAAATAGTGCTCGTGCACTATCTTCATTACACACTCCTTAGAAAGAAAAAAAAGAGACGCAATACGAAGTGCACACACAACACACCCCGAACTCCCTCAATAAATCCCAGAGCACCACAAAAGCTGTCGGTGGACCTCGGTTGAATAGATTAATAAGATTTCCATAATTAGGCAGGCTTCTGACAATAGGATCCCTCTCCTTTGTCTCAGAACCAACAGAATTGTCAGGCTAAGGGGACGTCTGCTGGACTGGACATTGCAACAATGGACACCGAGACAGTAAGGCGGTCAGTGGAAACATCTGTCTCTCTACCCGGCCTGGAGTCTTGTGCAGAGTGGCTGCGTCAGGCCCTCAGAGTCTGCTTCCCACAAAGCGGCGGCTGCAAGGGTCCATGTGGACAATAGGGCCTGGTGGCGAGAGAACCCTTCTTTTCTTAATCCAACTGCTACGCCTGTGTTTACTCGCCAGCTTCCCATGTTGATTGCCGCTACAGAGGGTGACATGTAAGCCAGAGATGGTCATATGGATATCGCTGTGTTTGGAATGGCATACATGGAACGAGATTAAGAGTTTTTCCATCTCTGTTAGCGAATCTAACCGCAATGAGAGTCGCTGAGGTATGCTTGAGCTTTATTAATGTAGTGTTTTACAATTATGAAAGCTGCACTACAGGACACTGCATAACATTTAATCTAATAATACATCTCAATGTATAGTTGCCAGAAATGAAATCTACACAGCTTTCCTTAAAGCTAGATGGCCTTGCGATTTCATAAAATCGGTGAAATTTAGTTCCCTCTGAAATTTGGTCATTGTGATATATGTTTATTTCTGTAATATCTGAGAAAAACAGGCCATTCTCTGGCTGGGAAGTTATTTAATTTGAGGGGATTCCTGGGCAAATAATGTGCATGAAATCACTTGCTTCGCGCAGTCAAGCAGACAGAGGAAGTCCGTGTGCGCATGTGCAGGTTTACCTTCTTCTTCTTTTGGGTTTTACGGCAGCTGGCATCCACAGTGTTACATTACTGCCATCTACTGTACAGGTTTACCTTTGACCGTGCACTGACAGTTCCATCATTCTATCGCTAAACAAACAGCTGATCGCACCAAGGTGCTTGCTGAGCGCCAATATTTATTAGTTTGGTCCTGCGTTTCCTTTCCTTCGTCTATAACATAACGTCTTTTCTTCTCGCTTTCTTTCCGTTACTGTAGTCGGTCTTTCACGTTTCATTCGCACACTCACGTCCTCTATTTTTCTCTCCTGTTTCAAATTTGTATCCCACAATGCCTTGCACGAACGGGGAAAACCCACCACGTAATGCATGACATAGTATCTTGTATTGCGTCATGGTGAAACAGGAAAAAATAGCAGAGAATTTAGGGCGACATGGCCTTAAATTCATTAATTGTTCTATTTTTTTTTTTTTAAATAATAAAATTGAAAGTCTGTGATTTGAATTCAGTGGCTTTCGGTCCAGTAAACAAAAATAATTGGGTGTCGGGGAAAATTCTTTTTTTGACCTACACTTGAAAAATCTGAAAGGCAGTCTAGCTTTAAACAATTTAGTTTGGTGTCCAAGATTCGTCACAACTGACTTTGCTAATAATGTAATGCTAATCTTACTTTAAAGCCTTTTTAGCTATATTTGTAGCTTAAATTAAAATAGAAGCAAATTTCAGACACCATACTTTGAAGTAAACCATCTCCATTTCATTTATGCTGATCACGTTAGCTGTTTGCTCTTTGACAAAACGATTTTGTTGTCTAAAATCCACCATACTGTACTCACGAGTAGTTCTCCAGGGCTAGAATAAATGAATCTTCAGCACACCTATGACTGAATCATGAGCATGGATTAAACCCCAGTCAGATTACAGCAGGGTCTAAGCACACGCCGAGGTGTAATTGCGAGCTGCAGCTTGTGTCCGGTTCATTTAATGCTGGATGGAATAGTGTTCAGTGAGGTTAGAGGACAAAAGGTGGAGGTGCTCTGGATGAAGGTCAGTGCCTGGTCTTTATCATACGCTTCATGGGAGAAGGTATATATCCTTCCATCCCAAATGGCTCATCCGTGAGATTGTGTCTGGGGAAGGGAGGGGTTCGTGGGGGGCGGGGGGAGTGGAGAGCAGGCGCTCTGGCCGGAGAGCGTGTCCGTGTGTGAGTGTGCATGCATATGGGATCCGGTGTGCACAACCTCGTGTATATTGATGGAGTGGACAGCAGTTTGGCTGCTCGGCTGAGTTGCTTAATGTCAAGGCTTGTCCGCACACACACACACACACACACACACACACACACACACTGGCCAGTGTGCCTGCTGTCCACTCTCTCCCCTCCCCTCCCCTCCCCTCCTCTCCCTGCTGCAGGTTTTATGAGCTCCCCTGGGCTGCCATCCATCTCTGTCACACACTGGCCCCATTATTGGGCTCCACACAGCTCTGCTTCTACCAGCCTGCAGATGGGAATGTCCTGCAGGACGTCTACTGTTTCTGCAGTCTGGACAATGACCTCCAACTCCAAGCCCCAAACCCACTTCATGCTCTCTTTCTCATTTTTTTTTTTTAATAGTTAGACATATAGTGTATATATATATAATTCAGGACTTCTTTGCAATGTGGGAAAGATGAAGCCCTTGGCATTACCATGAAGCACAAGGTAATGCACTGACCATCTGGAGAAAAGAGAAAGAAAGAAAGAAAGAAAGAAAGAAAGAAAGAAAGAAAGAGAGAGAGAGAGAGGAACGGGGGAGGGCAAAGTTTAGGAGAAAGCCTGAAGGAGAACGCACGCAGCATATTAGCCTGAGGTTTGATTTAAATGGCAATAAAGCAGGGGGCGCCCCCCCCCCCCACACACACACACACATACGCACACACACTTGCAGAAGTATGAATAATGAATCATAACTTTCTGAATAAAAAATTAAATAAAAAATTCCACCTGTAATAAAGGCTCACAGACTTTATTCTTTTACTTCTACATTTTCCTGTTGTAGGTCTCACCTCGGGCCGGTTTGTGACAGTTCAATAATGCTGAGTTATGCAAGGAATTTCAAGCTATTATCTCTGCAAAGAGAAGTAAATCACTTTCCAATATGGGCTTCAATGTGGTTTCTTTCAACTTGCTGAAAATGCATACACCACAGAAACACACTGATCAATGGTTTATAATAAAAATTGTATCCAAGGACAAAACTTGGAGTTTCACCGAGATGGAGTGTAGAGAGAAATTTCTCTTTTGTTTTTCACCCCAGTCATTATTCTATCGGTCTCTCTTTCATCCCTTCAACATTAAGGCAGCGTAATGAATCACAGGGTCCAGAGCCGCAGATAGCCAGAGGAAAAGACATTCCACGCTCCCAGTGTTTCATGGGAAGCAGTCGATGAATAGCACAACTATTCTGTGCCGCTTGCCCATCCCCCCCCCCATTTTTTTTTCTTTACTCCGCCGTCTCCCTCCCCATTCTCTCTCCAGCTCTGTCCTGGCTGCACAGGGCTTTTAGAGAATTGCTTTGTGGACAAGCCGATGTGGCGCAGGGGATGGACAGCAGGCGTTCAGTCAAACATACACTGGGTGATAACAATGGCTCCTCAGGGAGGGCTGCAGATGCTAGCACATGGCAGCTATGCACTCTAAGTGGGGAAAGAACAAGTCCACCCCTTTTACACTCAGGGGAATACAAATATATTATTTCTTTCTTTCTTCCTTTCTTTCTGTGTTTGTGTTTGTGTAAGTTTGGTCCCATCGACTAGCAATGACAAAACGCAACCTTCAATAGCCACTAGAGCTGGGCAAAATTCTAGTACTTAATATATAATACCTCCATATACAGATGATGCATAAATATATAGTTCATAATAGTTGAATTATCAAAATTTAAAGGAATATGCAATGATTTTTTTTGGTCTAATCTCTACCCACTGTATTTGTAATGCATGAATAATGACCACAGACCAAAAGAATGGACACATATTAACTCAAAACAATCATCATGGGCAGTTGCTGAATAACGAAATGCCTTACAAAACTGTACTCTTATTCAACTTTTGAACACTAAAAAGAATAAAAAGTAATACAGTACACTGGAGCAGCACAGTAAAAATAATTTCCTACTCTTTTTATAAGGTTTTGTGGTGTTTATTTGCAACTAGGTTTTACCATGTTTAAGTTAAACGAGGTTGACTACTATGGGGCAAAGCAATGAGTCAGTACCTTTGTCTGATCTACAGCTTTCACGTCATTCAAAAGATTAAAATGGATTTGAAAATGGGCTTAACTTTAGTTAAAATATTATTTTAGCATCTCAGAGCCACCTAGTAACAACCGCCCAGAATTCCCAACATATAATTTTGCCCCTTCAGTGTTCTGTGTTGTGACATGGGTTGTTTGTATCCAACAGGTCTATTGAAGATGCACTGGAACCCGGAGCATGCCCAGCCCCTGAGCCAGTGGCCCGAGCAGCATTTGGATGTGTCCTCCACCACCTCCTCACCCGCCCACAAACCTGACCTGTATTCGGCACGTGGCCGTGGCTCCTACAGCTATGCCTGGGCCAATGATGATATCTCAGCCCTCACTGCCTCCAACCTGCTTAAGCGCTATGCTGAAAAGTACTCAGGTGTGCTGGACTCAGCCTACGAGCGCCCTACTGTGGGTGCCTACCCCGACCCTGGCGCCTTTGGGGCTCTCAGTGGCAGCCAGAAGAGTGAACTGGAGCCCTGGCCCCTTTCACACAGCACTGATTCAACTTACCCTTTGGTTCCACCCTCTACCCACGATGGTCTGAAGGTGGCACCAGCACCCACGATGCCACCTGGCTCAGGCAGTGTATCTGCAGGCAGCAGTAACCTGTCAGACTCAGGCTACAGTGGGAGCAGTTCATGCAGTGGTCCCCACTCCAGTGACTACCCGCCCAGCTACAATGGCACCTACCTCTCGTCAGGATACTGCCCCCAAGGCAGCTCAGCACTTCCCCCAGCACCACTTCATGCCCTGCAGTCTGGTCCCACCCTCTTGCCCAGCTACACACCCTCTGCACCTGTCTATAACTACCCCCCTGCCACCTACCCCCACCAGACCAGCCTTGCGCCCACCTATGGCCACCCAACTCCCCCTTACCTTCCCTCTGGTATAGCAGCTCCAACCCCCATCACTTCACGGCCCACGGTGGTAGGAGGCAGCTACAGTTACCAGAACAGTAGCCTGGGTAGCTCAGAGACAGGAGGTTCACTGAAGAGGAAGGCATTTGAAATGACCCCTGAAGAGGAAGAGGGGGACGGGAGTTCACGCTATAGGAAATATAGCTATGAAGCCTTAAAGTCTGGTGGAGACTCGCCATATAGTGTGGGTGACAAAGCAGAATGTAGAGGGAATGGGTTTGTTGCTACAAATGCAGACCCACAAGCATTCAAGCCCAACAAACCTGGGTCACAGCCAGGCATT